>NC_089796.1:21322167-21344667 GCF_040412425.1 Macrobrachium rosenbergii
ATACCTATATCAAAATATTTTCATGAGGTAAAAATGGTTCAAAAGAATTTCCATTTTTCCAAATTCTGAGAATGGTATTTGTAAAAAGTCAATATTGATTATTCTGTGACAAAGAGAAGACGCATTTGAGTGTATAATAATAAAAACAGCAGGAGAATTACCAGTAGAAAAGTAGCACTACTTTGCATTCCGTCTCCAGGGAAACAAATGTGGCGCAGAGCTAAGCTGAAGTCGTAGTACGTAATTGATCTATTATTTTGATGGCACCTGAACTCCACCTGTTTACTTAGGACCTGTTACCTTGTGAGCTATTACGACTTGTTTGCCTATGACCTGTTTATTTATGAATTGTTTATTTGGAGACCATTTTCATTTATGTTCCATATTTCTATTATATTCAGTTATATAAACCATTTATTTATGACTTGTTTACGTATGACCTATATTAATTCCATAACATTTTGTGAACTATTTTTCATGACCCATTTATTTTTAACATTCACCAAACCATATTTATTACCTACAAAATTTTTTGACATATTTATTATGACCTATAAAAGACTTCCTTTGTTATGGACTACTTACTAATGAATAATTTTCCTTTTGAATGGATTATTTTACACCTTTTACTAATAACCTACTCATTTATGGCCTGTTAACACCTAACATCTAACCATTCACGCTTCATCCTATGTTTTTCATCTTTTCCTAATAGGTACACTCAGGATAGAATTAAACCAGTCGCAGAGTGAATATAAAACAGTATTAATTTAGAGAGGATGAAGAGAGAATGTTGACCAGAGCAGACAGGAAAAAGATGCGGACAGACCCATCTACTGTATCAACGACTTCTGCTGAGTGTAATGACTAATAAGTCCTTTGGAACATTAAGCTTACAAAGCTATTTTTTGAATGGGTATTCTACGGATTACACAGACATAAAAGGAGAATGTTATTAACGAGGAAAAAAATTTGACATTTCTAGTAATAAAAATGCACAGGTTGGAAGACATATCTTTGGCGTCGATAACGAACATATGTTGTGAAAGCAGCTTCTAGTATCAAGCCATTATCTCCCTCAAATCTGAACTGTTCGTACACAGTATCGTAAGAATTTGAATGCCACTTCAGCTGTTGGTGCTGCTGCGTGGCGTCGATTGAAGAAATAGGGTATGGGGGAAGGAGTGCGATGCTTATTCACCACTATTGATTAACAGATCGTCTTTCGAGGTATTCAGAGAGAGAGAGAGAGAGAGAGAGAGAGAGAGAGAGAGAGAGAGAGAGAGAGAGAGAACAGGAATGTTTTTGCTGCTGTAGATTAAGGTGGCCTTATGGCATCACCCATAGAACTCAGCGAGAGAGATATTAAAATGAGAGCTATTAATATGCTTGGGGCTTAAAGTGGAACGGGAATATGAGTTTCGGTGAATCAGTTATTATTATAAAAAAAAGCCTAAAGTGAACAGACTAGAAGTATTGAGTATACTGTGTATTCTACTTTCTCTTTTTAAAGCTGCATTTTGGTACACCTTTAAACGCTCGCTTGAAACTGATTACATTTGAAGCAAGTAAGATCACTTACTATATTGACTTCTTAAAATAGTCCCTTCCGAGATTCTATTAAGAGATTCTGAAGAATAATTTTGAGGATAACCGTCAGTCCGTGAACTAGACAGCATATGTTATCTTGCCTGGCATACGCCAGATAATTCTTCAGTCAATCTGTATATGTATAATTTATTGTTGGTCCGGTTTACTCTTTTTATTCTGTTCAAGACATTTCATTCATGGGAAGCTTGCTTTGTGAGTTAATTATCAAAGTTTTTATGGTAATATTTACAAAATCCGAATAATAATAATAATAATAATAATAATAATAATAATAATAATAATAATAATAATAATAATAATAATAATAATAATATAATAATATATACTGTATATAATAATAATATTGGCATTCGTAAACCTCAAGTTAAGTGAAATCTGGTACATAAACACCTTAGAGTAAATCAGGACAAAGGCCCACAATGTGGCCCAACATTGGGGGAACGGACGGCTTTTCGGGGATGCATACCAAAGTTTGTTCCAAAGGTCAGTTAGTGTTGAAGGGGGTTGGGAGAATGGGAATGGAACAATGCACTACTGCGGAGAGGAGTCTATCTGGAATGAGGAATGGAGGCTACTACGCATGACCTTTCGTTGAACTATATTCAAGTTAAATTTTAATGTCCGGCTGAGATTAGTCCCCCTCTGGTGGTTTTTTTTTTTACACTCAGATGGCGAGAATAATTATTTCATCAAGCCGAAGAAAAAATGAAGCCTATTTTTAAATATTTTCTTTGATTTCTGGGCACTGTTCTAATACCATCTTTGATAAATGTTGAAAATTAGTATAAACACGTGAAAATATCATAAATAAAAAAAATTACAAATACAAATTTTACAATCTTACGAGCAACTGGCAAGAAGAATATGTAGTGACGGAGGACCTATGTCGTTATGCATAAGAGACCTTTTTGTAAGCACGTGTAGCGCAACTATAAATACAGAGGATTTTAAAATATTTTCAGCATCCAGGAATGAACAAGAAATCTATAATACATACCGCACTATTAGAGTAAAGAAGCCATTCCTATTTTTAAACCTTCATGGCTGTTCACTTCCATTGTACGATTTTTTTTCGTAAATAAGTTTGTCTTGCCCTTTTTAACAAGAAGCTTTTAGATTTGTATTTTTTTGTCGTTGTTATGCAATTTCTGTCTTTATCCTCACTTTCATCATTTTAGAATATGCCACCAGCATGGTAAGAAATGGTAAATATGCATTGGTTGTTCATCGTCTTGAAATTTACCATTAGTAGTAGTAGTAGTAGTAGTAGTAGTAGCAGCAGAAGTAGTAGTAGTAGTAGTAGGAGAGTCCCACTCAACATTGACTTGTTGCAATATGAATGCACTGAAACATTACCGTGAGGTATCGACCATACATTACATATTTATACAAGGAGGTAGGATCTCTTATAGCACAGAGAGAGAGAGAGAGAGAGAGAGAGAGAGAGAGAGAGAGAGAGAGAGAGAGAGAGAGCTGGTAAGTTACATTACATTTATGAGTTAGAAAAAACCGAAATGACATAATAAACGAAAGGCAGACATGCAATACTTCAGACTGCAAAGTTCGAGAAGTTAGCGTGTGAGGGCAGCCTTTGTTGTTGTAGGAGCAGTGAGGTATCGTGGTTTTTATTCTTTTTGTTAACGTCGGTGTTGTATTGTTTACTCCTGTGTGGTTATGATTTGTGGATGATGTAGATGTGTTTGCTTCTGGTGTTTTTGTTGTGTTTGTTACTAGTTTCTTTATCAGTCCTTTGGTCGTTTTTCATTGTTTCACCGTTCCAGCATGTATAGGATTAAGACACGATATTTGGAATTAGAGGACGATGATACGTCATCAGATGCCGTTTAGAAGAGCTAGTAAAGAAGGGTGAGGGGGAATGGAGAAGGACGTGATCAGCAGAAAAGAGACAGAACCGCCTTCTAAAAGCAAGAAGGTTACAAGAGTCTCTGGAAGTGTAGAGAATGCCAAAGGTTGTCGATAGAAGGGGAATGAAATTAATTAAACCAAATAATCCAGGAAATGCTGATCATGTAACTTGGATAAATGTGGCCTGAATAATTTAACTGCAGAGAACAAAGTCATATGGACATTTGTGATTTCAGAGAACAATGTCAAATGAGCAAAGCTGACTGACTTCAGAGAACAAAGTCAAATGACAAACGTGGCCTCTGGAAAATCTTTTTAAGATGAGACCCATAAGAATGTAGAAAAACAAAATAAAGTATGGATATCCAGAGTTTAGAGTCAGAAAAGGAATGAAACATCTTTCGTGCCACCTCGTTTCCTTTCTATACTGGGGAGATTAGAAATACTCAAACCAGTGGGTAACCTCTTTTGAAAAGGGAGTCTTTTTGACCTTTGGAATTGATTCCATTCCTTGATCTGCCTCGTCAGCATAGTTATAAAAAGCAAGCCATAAAGAGGCAGAGGCACGCACAGCATTGCAACAGTTCGGAGCAACCTCTGCAGTAATTATTACAGACAACGCTGAAAGGAGAAATCATCGAGACGACTTCAGTTAGTAATTATGTTATTAACTGGAGCATAAAACTTTTCGTAGTATCCATGTTATTAGACAGTCTTAAAATATCAAACGTCTCTTTACTAAGTCTAGTCTTACATGATCAATCAAATCATTAATAATAAGGTGAAGCATTTCAACATCAAATGTGATTTAATAATTTATACACAAATCTTATCACAGTTGTATAAATAATAACCAAATATCACTGTCAGGTCCGTCAAAGAAGAGTTTATGATATATACATGTATATATATATATATATATATATATATATATATATATATATATATATATATATATATATATATAATAATATATATATATATATAACCTATGTAAAAGCTTGTACGTGTGTATTATAAGCCCTCGTTAACTCACTCACATAATGTCTCTACCGGGAATGTTCAAATAGTGATGTGATAAGAACGCGATCTTAAAATTTTTCAAATTATAATAATAAATAGTAATAATAGTTTGTGAGTTTATCCATACGTCGGCGTCGAGCTCGGACACAAAAAATGGAGAGAGAAAGTTAAGAAAACTTTGTGAAAAAAACATATACTGAAAGTGGCAACAAAACACAAAGGTCGGGCGCTAGCGACACTGTTCATAAGAAGGGCTGGAATCTAACAGCGTAATAGTAATGATAACCGGTAACTAATGTCTGGTGACTCAGCCAAGTCCGACAGAGAATAACAGGAAAGACGCATCGCCAGTAAATGCCGATGAGTCTTTCTACAGTGTGATACAGTCATCAGGTCGAACGGAGAAGCACTCCCACTCTATCACCTATGGAAGAGCCACGACCGTGTAGAAACAAGTGACAAGTTACCTTATCATTTGTAGCCACAGGTACGAAACACTCAGAATTACATTCATATATGTTACCTTACATGAATTCATTAAAACAAATATAATCATTTTCAAACAAGTATACGTATATATTCTATCTCCCCTCTCTCATACACACACACACACACACACACACACACACACACATATATATATATATATATATATATATATATATATATATATATATATATATATACATATATATATACATATATATATATATATATATATATATATATATATATATATATATATATATATATATATAAATGATGTATAAAATTGAAAAATTTGTCAATTAACCGGAGACGGAGAAAGAGAAGCTCCCGTTACATTTGTATTCGAGAGAAGATTGAAAGGAAATATCGTTGCCATAGCAACGGGACGCTCTTGGCATTTCAGTGGTTTACCCGGAACTAAACACGAACGTAATGCAACTCGTCTGAAGAATGAATGAGACAAAATGTCACAAATGATTTTTTTGTGTAAATGCGTATTTAGTAAAGCAAAGGGGTGAAGACAGAGTAGCTAATGCAGGGAAAACTGTGAGGAAGGTTTAAAATCTAGCGACTGATCTTCTATCAAAGGCATTCTACAGGAGACAGGCTGACTCATAATCAAACATGAAGCTATCCACAATGAACGTTTTATTGGATAACTAGCTATATAGCGATTCAGATTAATGATCATTATGTAAAGCGTCACTGCTACTTCAGATACACTGTCTTGTGAAGCTAACATCAACAGTTCCAATTCTTCGTGTAAACTGGGACTTTCTCAGCAGTAAACGAAGGAAATCGAAGACGCGCAATGGACTTTACACATTATTTATCATGTCGACGTCAAGAGAAAGAAGGAAAAGGAGAGGAGGGGAAAATAGTCGGGAAATCAATACCACCCACTTGAGCTGGACATTCCCTAAATGAACAACCAGTCTTTGGTAAATTTATAGGACTTGGTACCATAGCTGCAACTGCTGGTACTTCAAAGAATGATATCACTCATGTTTTGATAGAATAATACATAGCTGATTTGAGAACAGGCAACATAATTGCTCCTTAACGCTTCAGAAATAGGTTAAACTAACTACAAAAACACAAATCTGTCACTTGGCAAAATAAAAATGAAAATAGAAATAAAATAAGAAATCATTATGGTTAAGAAGGTATTTATATCTTCATTGCCGCATAAAACCAAGAAAAACACAAACACAACATATATATATATTATATATATATATATATATATATATATATATATATATATATATATATATATATATATATATATATATATATATATATATATATATATATATATATATATATATATATATATATATATATATATATATATATATATATTAATTTCAACACATATATATGTATACATATATATGTATATATACACACACAGTATATATGTATGTGCGTGTCTGTGTTTGTGTTGCGTTGAGATATAAATACATTCTTAACCATACTGATTTCTTATTTTATCTCTATTTTTATTTTTGTCATAAAATATGTATGTATATATATATTATCTATATATATTATCTATCTATATATTATATATATATATATATATATATATATATATATATATATATATATATGTGATGTATGTATATATATATATATATATATATATCACTCGCTATCATCGTCATTATGAACCGGATGATACTGGTAGGCCGCTCTTGATGTAGAGCGATAAGGAACAAACATTGTTATCTTGATCTGGTGTCTGTGCAAACGAGAAGAATGTTATGTTCGGAAAAAATGTCTGGAGACTTACAGACACGGAAGACGTTTATTCTCTCTCTCTCTCTCTCTCTCTTTCTCTCTCTCTCTCTTTCTCCGAACTGATTTTCTTTGGAACGAACCCGTTATTACCAGCACGAAAAAGACTCACGGATATTCAGCTACAATTTACAACAGACACACACACGTATATATATATGTGTAGCCTACATATATATATATGTGTGTGTATATATATGTATGTATATATACATATATGTGTGTATACACTTACACACACATATATATGTATATATATATGATCATGATTAATTTAAAAATAATGTCATCTCACTTACTCTCGCTCTATATTCCTCGCTTTCTTTTTAGAAGCTTCTCCTAAATAAGAGCTCTTATCTTTGAAGGCTGAGAGGAAGGGAAACCAGAGAACGCCTGAGCCCACGGGAACAATAAGGCCGCCTCCTCAAAGAGGACAGGTTAAGAAATTCTCAGAAAACCGACTGAAAAATGAATGGAATTAATGGCAAATCTGTTTCCCGTGAATTTCTTCTGAAGAGGCTTTCCTGTTTATTTGCAGACCCTTCTTTCTCTGTTTGCATGTCAGATTGATTGGCTAGATTACATGTAAAAACCAGAGAGTTTTACATGCATACATGCATGTAAGTATATACACATACACAACCTACACAAACGGTCATAATGTGCATTTACATATATATCTACAATACGTATGTATAACTACACTCGTGGCTCAGTGGTTAGGACGTTGGCCCCACGTGGGAAGGGTACCTAGTTCTAAGTTGGGAATGGTCTTAACAGAGAATTGTTGTGGGGAAAAGCTAATATCCCACAGCCTTCCCCTTCAATGGGAAGGGATATATTGTGACTGTCTATATATATATATATTATATATATATATATATTGTATATGTATATATATATATATATATATATATATATATATATATATATATATATATATATATATATATATATATATATATATATATACATATAATGTGTGTATTTGTGTGCAGTTATAGTTAGCATGTGTGAATGTTATTATGTATGCATGTACATGTGTTTATGTGGGGCTGTGAACAAATATTCATATCTATATTGATGAGAAATCAAGGACAAGCTTAGATGCTTTACACAATGCACGTTTAACAAACGCGCGCCCACACTCACACACTCACACTCACAAGTCCTAATAAACAATTCACATAAAAACTTTCCACGATAACTTCGTGGAAGTTATCGTGGAAGCAGCCACCAGATAAAAAACGATTCCTTTAAAGGTGAAACAAAAGACGTAAAGACCTCTTGGATTTACAACAAGAAAATAAAAAACAAATAATAAAGGATGTTCGGAGGTTTAGCTTATACTAAGCAATTACAGATAATCACAGAACGATGACTTTTCCTGAATTTTTTTTTTTTTACAAAAGGTCTTCGATCCACATATTTTCAACCTGCTTCGTGTTGATAATGAATAGTAATCAAGATTCAAAATGAACAAGTAAAAATGCGGAAATGTCTAGACACAGGGCAGGAGACCCTGAAGATTAATTGGCCTTAGGGGAAGCCTTTGATGCCTGGGAAAAGAAGGATATAACAGTTATTCTTAATGATAAAGTCACGTTTCTTAATTACTGAAATACTTTCAGGCACCCTGATGACCTTGCAGAGATCACTCACTCCACAAAATAAGACAAGAGACTTAGAAGAAACAGGCGCGTTCTTTCAGACAGAAAGAACGTAGCAATTCTGTACAACGTAACTTTCCTTAGTTGTTATTCTTCTCCTAAGTCATCTTGGTAACCAAAGCAATACGCTAATAAAATTACTGCCTTCTAAAAAACATACTGATAATTTTTTGAAACCTTAACAAAACCTAATGTCTCGAATAAAATATCTGAAAAAAAATATCTAAATGAAGCCACATGCTAATGCAATATTCGTTAAAAATAGGAAACAAAACTATAAGGAAGATGAATTATCATCATGAAAACCTGACACAACAGCAAAACAGCTAGTAAAAAATAATGAAGAAAACGCCCTGTCCAAACAGCCACAGGTAGAGCGTAAACGGACGACGGCTGGACCAGACAATTGTTCTGAATGAATGCAAGCGCCACCAATCGATGTCTGAAAACACGCTTAAACCTAGTTATCATTAAGATCAGACTGCCTGGAAAAAGGCCACTATCGAACAGAGGCCGTTCTTTCCATGGTTCTCCCCGCGACATAAATGTCATGGGGGAGGGAAGGGAGTGATGACCACAAAGTGAGCAAGAGAAAGAGCTGGGATGACTCATTCTTATTGGAGAGAGAGAGAGAGAGAGAGAGAGAGAGAGAGAGAGAGAGAGAGAGAGAGAGGAATGCCAAAGGAAGAAAAACCTGTAATTTCGAAATTATCAACCAATATCAGGCTTGAAAGGACACAGGCAGGCAAACAAAAGTAGAGAGAGAGAGAGAGAGAGAGAGAGAGAGAGAGAGAGAGAGAGAGAGAGAGTGATGATGCATTCCATTACGGAATCTAAGCCATGTTACTAACTTTTTTCGTTTTTTTCTAAATCTAAACCACTTCTTCCACCTTCGACCAATTTTCAGTTTTGCTGTGAAACCTACGAGACGGGCAAACGAAAATGTAAAATAACATTCCTTTGTAGCACCCCACTACTAACAATTCACTTGACAAGACCCCCACCGTCTTCATTCTTGCATCCGCTTTGTGGATGATGAGCTTACATATTTAACAGGAATGCCATAGAGACGTTAGACCTTCCATAATATTGGTCTGAGGACGCCGTTAAATGGTTTCTCGTCATTTCAACAGAGATCTTTCCCGTTCACAATCGATCCCTGATCCCTTTACCTGCCGAGAACAACCAGATTCGTTGAACAGCAGCACCAATATGTAGTAAATGTGCCTCGCTGTCGAACTTCTCAGTTCTACAGGTCCTTTATTCCTCACACCGTTGGACTGTGGAACAGTCTCCCTGAGGACGTCGTGCAATTGGAACTTCAGAAGTTCAAGCGAAAATACAATGCATTACCACTCTGATACTATTGTTCTTGCATTTTGACACATTTTTATCTATTTATTAATTTACTTTTCCTTTTTTAATAAGTTGTATCTCTCCTTTCTGTATTTCCCTTTACTTCCTCTTACTTCTTCCTAATGAACATCATATTCTTTGGAAGCTTGAATTTCAAGTCACTGGCCCTTGTGTGCTTGTTCCATATGAATAGGTTTCATCTACTGAATAATAATAATAATAATAATAATAATAATAATAATAATAATAATAATGTAATAATAATAATCAACAAAAACCATTAGAGGGTTTGAATTCTATGTACTGCCGCACACTGTCTTATCACAAATATTTACAGTCTTTCTCAAGCCTGTTGAGAGTTAGTATAATGAATATTTTCTGTGTAATATTGACTCAAATACAATGGCCGCTCCTCTCTCTCTCTCTCTCTCTCTCTCCCATATATATATACATATATATATATATATATATATATATATATATATATATATATATATACTCTATATATATATATATATATATATATATACACTACAGTATGTATATATATATACATACATACAGTATATATATATATATATATATATATATATATATATATATATATATATATATATATATATATATACTGTATATATATAAAATGTATGTATATATGAAAGTCTTGCGTGTATCAGTGCAATAACCATTCACGAATCCTTGCTCAATCTGAATTCTCCTAAAACTTATTTACTCATTGATTATGTTTCCTTTTTTACTTTAATTGCTAAGCCAACCTACTGTACATAGTGTAATCAGAGGCAAACTTATGAAACATCAAATAGCCGATTTCACGTTCTCTTATTCTATTTGTAGACTGAACTCACGAAAAGACAATTGTGCATTTTGCCCCCAAAATTTATGGCGTGATATGAAAGACCCTTTAGACCAGCGTCGTAATATAACGAATATATGGAAGGAAATCGCTGGCAAAGAGATACTTCGAAGAAAGCTTATAATTATATTTTGAAAACTGAATAAATATACCAAATATCATCAGGAACACGTTTGGACATTGGACAATTCTGCATTCCGAACTTTGTTCATTGCTCTTCCTCACAGATTCCGACTCAGGCACAAACACTACAGCTGTCTCTTCTCGTTTCTTCACGAACTCAGACCGTTTCCTAGTTCTTTGAAGAGCGTATCTGGGGATAAAAGTACTGTCAATGTTTCAGAGATATTTTGGGACCCTGATACTGGACCTCCTAATTTAATCGGCATTTGCATAATTTTCATTTGAATAATGATGTGAGCCAGCCATTTCCATTTCTGAGTCATCCAATGTCATTTTATGGAAAGTGCAAAGACTTCATGATTAGCATGACCAGTTATTTGATGTTCTTCAAATCAGCGTGGCATCCAATTGTTAAAGTGTCTCTTACACACACACACACACATACGCACACAAGCGATATATATATATATATATATATATATATATATATATATATATATATATACACATATATATATATGTGTGTATATATATATATGCACACACACACATATATATATATATATGTATATATGTATATATATATATATATATATATATATATATATATATATATACATATATATATATAAATGGTAAGGTTAGCTTCTTAAATGAAAGGAAATTATGGAGATGAGAAAAATCAGAAAATTTTCCGAAAAGATCAGTATAGGAAACACCAGCCTTGAAATCAAGCTTTTCAAGGACTGCTGCTTTCCAAAGATTGAATGTGAGAAGTGATGGCCCGACAAGTGTTTAAAAGACCTCCTAGGAGGAGTGACCGAAACAGGACCTACAGAAAAGAGAAGGCCAGAGGAGAGGCAAAGGGAGAGGCACCGTACGTACGTGAGCGATGTTAAAAACAGGTGTGATTAAGGATAACTAAGGCCTGGAATAATACAAGAACGGAACCTCCGGCATTAAAAATAAACACTCAATAGGGTTTTGTAGCTCAGCTGGTTTTGTCTGCAACAGCGTGGGGTTCCCACTTATGGCTGGACAGATTTCACGGGCACAAAACGACCTTACCGTCCCTTCGAGTTAGGAATCTAGGTCTATAGACCTTGTTAGGAATAGGGTGTTTCGGGGGCGCTCGTAGGTCTACCTGCTGAGTCATCAGCAGCCACTAACTGGTTCTCCTTGGTCGTGGCTTGGGTTAAGAGGGGCTTGACTGCTGATCATCTGTGCATATGATGGGTCTGTGACTGTGCAACAGTGCAATGGCCTGTCCTTTGCCTATGTTAATCATGAGCGACTTATAAACCTTGAAAGGGGCTTACAGCAAACGAATCAGGAGACATCTCAAAAATCTTTTTTTATAGGACCAATATGACGAATCAGTCTTTTATTGAACCCACGAAGTATAGGATGATTTTGGACTATTTCCTGAAAACTCCGTTATGTATCTAGTGATTAGTTGCCTGTGGTGGGACATCCCCAAAGAACTAAAACACACGCTGAGAATCATAAGGTTATCATCCTTTGCAGTCACCCCTTCTAGGGAGTGAAGTGTGTATATATATATATATATATATACACACACATACACACATACACACATACACACACATACACACACACACACATATATATATATATATATATATATATATATATATAAACAGAGAAAAAATCTGAATTATTTGTGTAAATGCATTAGTTACTTATGTAAAACGTTGAATAGTTAAATTTGCACGTGAATGTTTACTTCCCCTTAGTACACGCGTCGGCATACGCCCAAAGGAGAGAGAGAGAGAGAGGAATGTGTAGGTTTTAGCACCTGGGTAGTTAGGTCGTCATCGGTAATGGTTGCTACAACACAGGAAAAGTGGGTGAGAGTGAGTATGTGTGATAGTTGGGGGAGGGGGGGAGGAGCCTGCGAGTGTGTAGGAGAGACAGCTGCGGAATAGCGTTGTTCAATGTTGGTAAAATATTTATGAGCGAAATAAGACCTTTGACACACTTTCTACCAGATCAAAACGTGCCTGTGTGTTTGCAATGATTGCTCTTCACGTTAAAAAGTGGAATGACTCCAATATTCATCGTCCCGGAGTACAGTATGAAAGTTACCGTACTGAACTGTGTGTACGTTATATAAATCTTAATGCTTATTCTTTCACTGCCGTTATCTCTGCGGAATCTGTAGGATTTTAGAGTAATCATATACACTTCCTAATTATGTATTTTTGTGAGGCCTCTCTCTCTCTCTCTCTCTTCTCTTCAAGTTCAGCAAGAACCGCTTTACTTTAGAATCTTAGATCCCAGGAGGAAGCAGCTCTCTGGAACCTCAGTAGCCTCAGAATTGATAATCGAACTAGTGGATGAAGGCTCAAACTGCATTACATAAAACTTCTTGAGCTTCATGACATTATACAAACACACATTTATTAATATTATTAATATTATTACACACACATTATTACACACACACACACACACACACACACATATATATATATATATATATATATATATATATATATATATATATGTGTGTGTGTGTGTGTGTGTGTGTGTGTGTCGTTGTACAATGTCATGCAGCTCAAGAAATTTTGTGTAATGCAGTCTGAGCCTTCATCCACTAGTTCGTTTAAGCTGTTTCCCTTAACGAGGGGTGGCTCCCAAGAATAAAGTCAATCATCACAGCCAAATTCCCACGTGAACTGAAAAGTAGTACTGTACATGACTGCTCTCTGCAGAAAACTTCCACAACACCAGCCGCTTCAAAGACCCACAGAGAAGGCTCACCAGAATCGTGTAGAACACTGTACACACAATATGCCATGAACCTCCACCTTGCATGTACTCTCGCTTCCTGGATTTTGAGGTCCCTCTCCATTAACACTCTCCATTCTTTTTGGGCCTTTCTCTTCCTCCCAACTCTTCCGAATTATATACTCTTTTCAACAGCTTATTATCATCCATTTTTTCCACATAACCAAACCATATTAAAATATTTGGACCAATCCTTTCACTTTTACAACTTCTTCATTCTACCCATTCTTCCTATAGCACAAATACTACATAAACCATTCATCTCTACAGTTTTCACATTATTTCTTCCATTCTTAATTAACGTACACACTTCATTTCCACTGAGGAGAGTTGGTTGAACATTCCCTTCATACATTCCAACATGGCTTCCAAATGGCACTCCAAGTTTCCTCTTAATCATTTGCACACACCCTACTACATTTCTTGCTTTACCTACTCTGTAATTTGCCTCTTCCCTCATTCAACCATCATCCAAAATATCAAATAAAAAAAAATACAAATTATAAGAGCCTACTATTTCTCTTCTCTCACCAAAATAACATTCATTATCTCAGCTTCCTAGTTTACCCTTACAGCCTTACTTGCTCAGCTGACGAATATATAAACTGGATCTACTAATTTCAAAAGAAATATGTATAATACACAGATTTTAAAGCGTTGTTAAGCCCGTTCCAAAGAACGGCAAAACGACACGCTTGTTGTTTTTCATTGAGAAATAATCCAGATGAGGTGTCCAGCAATATCAAGATTTACGAATAGCACCATCTTTGCGTTAAAAAAAGAGCCGGTCGGAGGAGGTTGTTCCGCCTTCTGCTCGCAGGTGTCGACGGCCTTTTTTTTTTCTTTTACCCCTATTTTCGTTTGCACTGTTCTTCCATCCTACTAAGTAGCTTATATACAACGTGAATTTCTCCTATCAGCCATAAGAAAAATGTCACAACATACGAAATTGGCCTGGACCACTTCCTGTTTTCTTTTTCCTTCTGGTGTTTTGCATACATACGTACATACATACATACATACACACACACGCACACACACACACACACACACACATATATATATATATATATATATATATATATATATATATATATATATATATATATATATATATATATATATATATATATATATGAAGAGAGAAAACAGTCCTATCCACCCTATCCTTAAAGACAAACAGTAATAACTTTTTACGTACCTTGAACATTTACCGAACATTTATGGAAAATACTCACATTACTCTATAATTTAAAAGTAAAGAGGTCTATCTACATACCATTCAGAAGTAGAGACAAATGTTCACTCAAGCTTCGTTGTTCACTGATATGCTTAAGAAGGAATATATATATATATATATATATATATATATATATATATATATATATATATATATATATATATATATATATATATATATATTCATATATTTTCATGACAACACATAATAATAATAATAATAATAATAATAATAATAATAATAATAATTCTGATTAAGAATTTATCGGATCGTTACGGCAAGTGTTAGTGTCTTGTTTTCTCTGGAGCCCTCCATTATTGCTGAAAGAAAATGAAGAAGATAATGACGCATCCAACACCTGAAGCAAGTAAAAATAAGTCTAGTCTCGCCAGACATGAAAAATAAGCTCAGATTCACTGAACCCGGCAAACGTCCGTTCACTACTTCGGACATCGATACAGCCACAAGAATAAAATTGTGCAGTGGTGACGTTACACGGCGTATTGAATTGCACTCATTAATAAATAAACCAATCGATTACTTTATCGAAGCGATGGCAAGCAGCTGCTTCGGTGCACTGAGGACACTCCAGTTCTTGTCAGTAACGTTAAATGTATGAATTTTGGAGCGAACGTATTTGGATGTTCATGATGGGAGAAAGTGTGTACAAGATAAAGAGAGATAAATGATGCAGTGTGCATCACTGGGAGCAACATATTGCTTACATAGCTGAAAAGACAGGTCCTTAAATGAATTCATAAAAGATATGATGGTAAATGACTACAGTGCATGGGAGCGGATCGCGAGAAATGGCTTATGAGGCTTAAAAATGTAGAATCAATGTACAGGAGTGCGTATAAAATAGGAATAAAGCAGCGGTTATAACGGAGATCGATAAGCTGCTTATGGGATTTAAAAGAAAGCGCCAATATCCAGCAAGGTTGAAAGTAGGTACAAATCAGAGGCTGGGGTAATATACGAAACGGGGTAGACAACCTCATGTTTAGGATCTTCCAAGGAGTACGAAACGGATGTGAGGTTGTGAAAATGTTTTGTGCAACGATTTCACCCTTAATTCAGCAGTATAAGGACACAAAGGCAAGTCTTACGAGTCAAATAATGTGAATGGAGCAGTGACTGCTGTCTCCTTATCTAAAGCCACTCCCTTTTGGAAACGGATCAGAGGTGAGAAGGTATGGTGGATGGCGAAGTGATCGCTGTCTTTTCATCTTACGCCACTCTCTCGAAGTGGATATGGCTCACCGGTGAAAAGATAAGGTTATGGTGCAGTGAATGTCGTCTTTTTAAATGAAGTTACTGGGTCTAAATGGACATGGCTCACTGGAAAAAATATAAGGGGGATGTTTCCTTTTTACTCTGAACCCATGGACTCTAAGTGGATATGGCACCCTGGTGAAAATATAAGGAGAAGGTTACGACTGTCATCTTTTTAAATGAAGCCACTCCCTCTGAATGGATGTGACTGACGGTGAAAAGATAATGCAGATAATGCAGTTACTTTATCTTTCTGTTTGAACCCTCCCCTTCCAAGTGGATACGACTCACTAGTGAAAGATCAAGTGGATGGAGTGGCGACTGCAGTCTTTTTTTTTACCTTAAGTCCCTGTCGGTGGATTTGGCCTAATGGTCGAAGGATAAGTTGGATGGCATTAGTAGATGCTGTCTTTTTATACGAAGTCATTCCCTATAAGTGGATGAGGCTCACTATTGAAAAGGCAGGGTTGAAGGCATGCTGAATGTTGTCTTTTTAACTGGAGCCACAGCTCACTGATAAGTGACGTGGTGACGCCTTTTTATCGGAAACCTCTCACTTTAAGTGGATGAAGTTCTCCGGTAACAAGGTAAAGTAGAAGGTGTAACTGACTATTGTCTTTTAATCTGAAGCCATTACCCCTAAGTGGATACGGATCACTGGTGAAAAAAGTTGGGTAGCATTTTATAAAAAGCCCCTCTCTCTAAGCGGATGTGGCTCACTAGTGAAAAGCTAAAGTGGATGGTGTTGTAACGGCCGTCTTTTCATTCGAAGCCATTCTTTATTAGTTCTCTGGCCAAACGTTAAGAGGGGTCTTTATAGTTGAAGCCAGTCCCTCTAAGGGAAAACAATTTACTGGAGCAAGATTAAATGAGAAAATATGTAAAGTTCAGCTCCTACATCATTTGGGAAGAACTTTTTAACTTAGCCATATGCATTTGTCATACTGATCCTTTTTAATTGCTATAATTCTTTGTTATTTATTACTATTAGTGCAATTAACATCATTACAAATGATATTACTCATGGCATCTAAAATCCTAGGAGCTTTGATTTCTGAATGTTAGAAGGAAATATTCGAACCCTGTCCGAATCTGGGATTATGTCATCTCTCTCGTAACATCTGAAACACAAAAAGACAAAATTCCAGCAACGTAAGCAGCAAATGCCTACTAGACTTGCAACTTGTATGTAATATTAGACCAGCCTTTACCAAAACAAATATTACCTGATTTCCAGACGCCGAGATATTATTTCCAACGCTTCAGAAAACGAAAGAAGGCGTAAAATTGAGCAAATGACATGACAACGAAGGACACATTCCTATAGGTCTATTCGTGCCGGCATGGCTGACATGATTGTCACGCAGAGATGGGTTTAGTGGCCAACGGTGTGAAACCAATGTCCATATAACGAAAGGCCATTACGAAACAGTGATCACACTTCTCACTGATCAACAGTAATTCTTTAGCGTTTCAGGGGGGTACTAAGAACACAATGGTTTATTTAAGAAATCCAGGTACACAGAAAAAGCCCTTAAAAATTAGGGAGCTCCCTTGATCATCAGCGGAGACATGGGAATAGGGCTAGCACCGACATCCCAACAGCTGATGCTCAATGAAGAACAGTGAGACCCGAAGAGCGACCTGAGCGAGTTTCTCCTCAGAGTAATTAAACGGAAATCCAACAAGCTCTTAATTTTCTCCATTCCTCCGTTTTCCCTGACTTACAAGACAAGGGTTTGACTCAAGTCCCATCCTCAGTCCTTCTACTTCTGTTTGCAGCTTCCATCGGGTCTGGGCTAGTAAAAGGCAGTGGGTTTTCAGACTCACCGGCTTCTACATGAAAGAAACAACAAGCAAAATGAGAAATATTTTAGAAAATAAAGTAAAATACAAAAGAAACAACAAATATTCCTTCCAAGAAAGACCACTTCCCTTGATTTCAATAATTGATTGACTAACTTCCGATATTGTCGACGGTACCTGCTGGGGGTACAGAGAGAGAGAGAGAGAGAGAGAGAGAGAGAGAGAGAGAGAGAGAGAGAGAGAGAGAGAGAGAGAGAGGAGCTCTCATTTGGGACAGCTATTATTAACGCACAGTGTTTGCGTGTCTCTTATCCAAGAACGTTTTCCAATAGATAACGTGTAGGGTTCCGATTCCCTTGAGAGATATCCACGAGCAATGAGGAATCCTAATTGTTCCTGCTTGTAACGTCCTCGTACTAAGCAAGCTTTCTTAGTGACACATTCCCGTTTGCAGCAGATCCCTGTGGAATGTTGCAAGCGCCGGGTGTGGGATCGGCACGAGCGCGTGTACACTCTGACGGCAGAATTGTCATGATTCATTTCTGTGGAATTTTAACGGTTCGTCCTTATGGTGTATTCATAGAATACCTACTCTCCTATTCTAGGTCATTCTGGCTCATGTCTGGAATGCCTACCGTGGCGGGTTAGTGTTACGTAACTAGACAGTTAATTTGTTGCTACTACCCTTGTGTTATCTTGGGAATTAATTGGAAAATTAGGATAATAAATGCAAAAGAAAGATGAACACCAACATACATACACACACATACACACACACACACACATTAAAATAAACACACATACACACACATATATATATATATATATATATATATATATATATATATATATACATATATACATATATGTGTGTGTATGTATGTATGTATGTATAAACAAATCAGTAAATTTGCTACAATATCACTTCTTTCATTTTCTCTAACCCTGCTGCTTGACCTTCCTCCTTCTAAGATGGTGAAGTAGTTGAGTACACGCAACCAAATCTCGCCCAAGAAACATAAAACCTAACAAGGGTTTTAAACAATCCTAGTTGTCCGAAACCTTTGTTATTTTTGTATTTTCCCAGTGTCTTAACTACTCTGAAGTTAAATGAAAGTCTGTCCAGCAAGTTTAAGGTTCCTTTGACTTGTTTCATATGAATGTATGCCTTTCTTTCGAATAATAATAATAAATAATAATAATAAAATAATAATAATAAAATGACAAATAACTACACAATTATAGACAATGTTGTGCAAAACATTTCAAGGATAATAACCTCTTCGTCAAGACTGCGTTCGTTCACTCATTGACTATCAATCTTTCTTGTGCTTGCATGATGTTAATTGTCGTTTTGCAACATACTTTACCGTTATCTGCATTAAAGCGGTGCCTGTTCAGAAGAACTGCTACTAAATGACAGTAGATAACTTCGAAAATCGATAACACAACAGCAATAATATCAGTTCGCCTTACAGCTAACAACGTAATAGCAGTTGCAGCAACGACAACAAAGAATTCATTAGCAATATTTATGGAGAAACATTAAAGGCATCGTCTGTATGAAACCGCAATGATTGTATGAAACCGCAATGACCGAAGACCATAACAAGACATAAAAAATGTGCATATGGAAATAGTATGTAGTAAACATGTTGAATATCTTCAGGCAAAAGTAGAAATAAAGCCACTGGGTCTAATTCCCAAACATCAATAGCAATTCTAAACGATCTAAGTTGTGGCGTACCCGGGAGAAATGCAAACAAAGGAATGATTAGGAACCAGAGAGCATGGAGGAATTTCCGTCTGAGAAAGACATTTAAGTGTCTACGTGATTACATAACGGATAGTGGTGAATGGAGAACATTAAGAGCGGGGTGATTAACTGACTGGTTTTGTGTTACACTAGTTTCTCGCAACAAAATCGTTTACGTCGAACATACACATATGGCCTATATACTTTCTAAAAGCGCCTCATAAACTTATCATTCTAATAATTCAAACCTAATAATACTTAGAATCATGATTATAATAACATATATCTTGGGAATGCCCTACTGTGAGCGCCACCATAAAAAAACAGGTGTTGCCTAAGTAAATACACAAAGCAATTCAGAGCTTACACCACTCTATAGGTTCCTAAAAGCATCAGTGAAGCTGTGGTAGAAAGTACAATTGTATTTACATTATTAGTGCCAATTCTGGTTAAGCCAGTTTTATCAATAACAGCGAGAGAGAGACGAGCCTTTGACATGCAACCCACGTGGAAGAGCCCACCGTGAATTCAACATGCAAATCCAATTGACTCTGATACTAGAGATTAGATCGACATGCCTTGTCAGTACAAGCCGGAACGACCTTGCTCGTGATGTGATCAACAAGTTTTGTGGCTACAGGCTGGGTTGGATATATCTGCAGCGGGAACTATAAAGCATGACATTAAGAAAGGGGTGAAAAGGTCTGTAATATTGAACTCTTCTCTCTTGCTTCACTACTGTTGACAGAACTTAAACCAAATGTAGACAGTGAGCCAGAATAAGCGACAGCCGACCATGAAAGAGATAGGTTAATGGAAAAACTTAGGCATGGAAATTAAGGGAAACGGAGAGAGAATAACAGAGGAGACCCACTCGTTCTTTGTCATTATCACCGAAGCCTTACTGACATCTTCATGAAAGCGTCACCCAATCCACACCAGAATAACAGTTTAATACATTCCCTTGCACACCTGCAATACAAGGTCTGCACCTCCTGTCGATTATTGATTTCCTTTGATTTTCTGAACAGGTTGCATAACCCATGACATTTTTCTTGTCTTCAGCGTGTCACAAGGGATTTTTACACCCCTCATGAGAGTGTCTTTTTGCATTTTGATCTTGTTTCTATTTGGCCCAACACACATTCGCCTTACAGGAAAGTTAAGCAAGGGTGGGTCTGGCATTTACTGGGTGGGCATCAATAACTGCCAGACGCATTGGCAAAGAAACCCCTTCAACAACCATGAGGCTTCCAACCCCATCCCAAATAAATAAAACAAATCCGTATAGCAATTATAAATGTATGTATGTATATGTGCATATATATGTATGTATTATACACATATATCCATATATATATGTATTATGTATATATATACACATATATGCGTATATACATATTATATATATATGCGTTTGCGTGATTTTTCAGCCACACCATCCTTTGTCATTGATCAATAACAAAGGGGATAACTTTGCATTTAGAAAAATACCAATCACGGACCCATTTTATTGATCACAGGGAAAATCACTAAACGACGTACTGTAGTACCACAGCATTACGTCCATTTGTTAACCGTAGGAGTCAGCCAATGGTGCTCGGTGGATCTTAATAATACTCAAATTTACTCATCCTCTAATTTCTGTCATAAAAATTTTTTTTATATACAACAACGACACTGACAAAAGGGTACGATACCACCGTTATATATCTGGGAAAAGTCTGTAAAAGAGAGCAGTACCACTGCAATGTCAGGGTGAAGT
This sequence comes from Macrobrachium rosenbergii, assembly GCF_040412425.1. NCBI lineage: Eukaryota > Metazoa > Arthropoda > Malacostraca > Decapoda > Palaemonidae > Macrobrachium > Macrobrachium rosenbergii. The sequence continues at coordinate 21,343,639 of NC_089796.1, forward strand.
TTCTAACAGAGAATACAGTTGGTTGAGTGTTTGTGGAAAGTTCGTCACAGGGAACAGTGTCAGCGGAATGTCCGGAAAAAATGTGCCAGAAAGAATGCCTTAACAAGCTTAACACTGCATAGCAACCAGCCCAAACACAGACGCTCTCTGTACCAGTAAAGTGTTTCGGGAGGCGTCGATAAAATTGAGAAAGGCTCCGAAGAATATGGCTAAATCATATATCAAGCAATTGAGATAAGCTACTTACAGGAGTAATTCTGTTTTGATATTTCTCATTCTTACCTTGACGGTTATATTGTACTTCTTATTCGTTGTACAGAATCCCCCCAACTCCAACCCGCCCCATCCCCGCAAAAAAAAAAAAAAAAAAAACCATTATAGTAAAAGATTTACAAAGAATTTATCAGATATGTCACTTACTACTGTACTCCATAAACCAAAATAGTCAAATAACGCTCTCAATACTGAGTGGTATTATACTGTACATCTAACCGCAGCGGTGCTGCACAGCTAATGGAGAAACTTCTTTACAGAGTATTTGCTATCGCGGATATAAACAAAACTGATGGTCATGCCACCAAAAATGTAGCAGTATCATTATTTTGATTCTCATTTATAAAATCAATACTATGTCTTCTAAGAGAGGCCCGGATGTGGGGTGAAGATACCTCGTCGAGGCATTCCCATTCTCATGGCAAACATTGAGCCAAAGCAAACACCTGCTTTTTCTCACTTCTGTTCTCGTTTTCTCTCGATTCTAGCTGCGACCCACAACGGTCAACAAACAGTTAAGTACAAAATTCAATGCTTAGATCAACAGAGGCCCACAGGAATTTAAGGAACGCCGTATCGTCCCACCTCGTGTGGCTCCAGAATTGGATACTGGTCCGTTAGTTTGTAAACTGAGCGATTATTGCTGCCTGCACCACGAATCTGGAAAGACACACACATACACACATACCTATAGTTTACTTTGTACATAATATAAACATGCAGCACGTATCAGATGCTTTGGAAACTGATAACGAT
>NC_089796.1:21352167-21359667 GCF_040412425.1 Macrobrachium rosenbergii
CGATTTGAATTTAAGAATATTATTTTTTAGAGACATAATACCTTTTAAATTATTTAGACTGCCAAAATGATATCTATATCTATTTATAACTCCCAATTTTTTATACAGTTCAAACTTCTAAAATTACTTTGATATATACTAAAAAAATTACTTATAAAATTTCTGGGTATATTTAATTCAAACCCTTCCAATTTCCCTTCATGTTCCTAACTTTTATTCAAAAATTACTTTTGACAAGAATTTCAAATCATCTAAATACTTTTAAAGTTGATTCCAAACTCTCCAGAAATAAGTGATACTGATATCATTGCCTCCTAAAATTACACTGATATTGGCTAAAACCAAACTCTCTGAAGAGGACACACTTATACCTCGCCTAAAAATTACTTATGTATTTATAACAGTCTTTTCCAAACTTAGACATCCATGGCCAGATAGTTCAGACTCTCTCTTCTTCAGGTTTCCGACACAGTCGTGGAGCCCTACAACGCCACCCTCTCCGTCCACCAGCTGGTCGAAAACACGGACGAAAAACTTACTGCATCGACAACGAAGCCCTCTACGACATCTGCTTCAAGACCCTGAAGATCGCAACGCCGACCTATGGCGATTTGAACCACCTGGTGTCCCTGGCAATGTCCGGACTGACGACCTGCCTTAGGTTCCCCGGGTGGCTCAACGCTGACCTGAGGAAGCTGGCCGTCAACATGGTTCCCTTCCCGCGTCTGCACTTCTTCATCCCTGGGTTCGCCCCGCTTACGGCTCGAGGGTACGTTAAGGTCATTGCTATAGTCTCAGATGTTATATTTTGATGCTTGACAGCGGCAAAAGAGTGAATATCTAGCGATACACTTTAAGGATATTTGGAAGTGCATTCGAGAAAGTTTCTTGTATCCTTCGTGGAAAATACATTAAACAAGGGCACACAAAAGAAGGAATAAAGTAGTAATAAAAATGCTAAAGCAAAAATGAATTATATAATGCACACACTATTTATACATATACACATACATATATGTATATATATATATATATACATATATATAATATATTATATATATGTATATATATAATATATATATATATATATATATATATATTATATATTATATATATATATATATATATATATATATATATATATATATATATATATATACACACACATTTATGTGTATGTATGTATGTATGTATGTATGTATGTATCAGTGCAAAAATTATGAAAAAATTGAATTGTGAATAGAAGTCAAGGTGAGAATGTAGGAAATGATTGTTTAACCAACTGTCTCTTTGGACGCTGAATACGAATAAAAGGGTAAAAGGTTAAACAGACTGAAATTCACTGAATGCGTAGTATGCGCGGAGTAAAATCTGAAAGTAAGAAATGTAGAGGTAGTACATATTGGAAGCAGCGCAGGTGAAAGAGATGGGGCAGAGTATATTCCAGATAGTTTGGTCATACGGAAAGAATGGACGACGGCAGGTTGGTGGGAAAGTATGCAAATTATAAGTCTTTGGGGCAAGAGGAGAGGATGCCCTAGAAAGGGTTGGACAGTTGGAGTGAAAGGTAAAGAGGGAAAGTTCCTGACTGATACCCAGAGATGAATGGCACAGTGTTTGTGTGCGTACAGCTGTTCGACGTTCAACTGATGAGTCATTTGTAGATGCATGAAGCTTCTAATGTTATAGAAATTTTACTGCACAAGGGCTTCATTCATGATCCAGCAGTTAAAATATGAATGTGCAGTAACCTTTGTGCTAATTCTCTGTAGCCACCTGCTTGAGATGCAGCATTATATATATATATATATATATATATATATATATATATATATATATATATATATATATATATATATATATATATATACATACATATATATATATATATATATATATATATATATATATATATATATATATATATATATATATATATATATATATATATAGGGAGACCAGGGCTAGTTGGCATACTTTTTACAAATCTGTTATTGGGAATAGAAAACACACATATTTTGCAAAATTCTTCTCATCATCGAAAGAAATAAATATTCCTCTTTATCACAGAGCAAAAATATTGTGGCTTGCTTTAAACTTAAGGTAACAGTAAGTTTTAGAAAAAAATAACTTTTTCGTGCAAACTTGCCCCGTATACGAGGTAAGTTGGCACACATCGTGGGGTAAGTTGGCACATTGATAATTAAAATAAAATTGCTACACTGCATTTAAATCAAATAGCAAAAATACGCTCTGAACTTCCAAAATACAAACTATAAGGCATTAGTATTACTTGAGATCATCATCTGAGTTGCAATTGTGGCAGGTGTAAAATAAATTTTCATCAGCACAGTCTTCACGCTCCCACATGTTACATACCCTGTACTGGATTCCACATTTCTCCTGGCTTACTTTGAGAAAAATAGTTCTATACATACCAAAAACACAGTGTGTCTTCAAATGAGCTTTCTTCTGAATCAACATGCAGTTCTTAAACTCTGGGATTGGTGTTTCTTTTTTCGCCTGCGAAAATAGGCTTCTTTTCATCTTTGGTTTTTTTATTCAAACTTTCAAGAGATTTTTTCTTACTGGTGTGTCAGTTAGAATAGCAGAACGACGTTTCCCGTTTCTCTCCTATTTATTGAATTTTCCTTTCTGGCACCTGCTTTAGGCAACGGTCTCAGTTCTGTAAGTGCAGTCACTATCTTTCCAGTTACTCCAGAAGTAGATGGTGATCAACTTACCTTGGACTTCTCCATCATATTCCAAGATTCTGTATCACGCTGATGACTGGACTGAAGCCTTTGTGTCTCTTTTCGGACATCTCCTTGTGGTCGATCTGTTACATATGCACCCATAAAATCAGAATCTTGAAATAGTCTGTATTCAAAGGTGAAATTCCAGCAGTCCTAAACCCATTGGAAACATTAGAATGAGTGACAGCAAGAGGTAAAGCCGTGAAAACTATACAAGGAATGTCATAGATGGTCATAGTTGATCCTGGATAACTAGTCATCCACGAATCACATGCTCTGTTGACATATTTCTTTAGGGTCTATAAAACGCCAGCATCCAGGGCTGCAATTTCAGAGAGCAATGTGGGGAAAATGATAGGACGCTAATCTCATTATCCTTACAAAAATCCAGGAACAAAACTTAAATTATATAAATAAATAGACTTATTATTTTTATCAAAATAATGGGGCAAGTCGCCACATGTGTCAACTCTGCCTATTTTTTTTTTTTTTTTTAGCCAACTTGCCCATTCCTACTATTTGGCACAATAGCGCTTACCAGTCCACACCAAGAAACCTTGAATTATTAGTGTTAACGGTATAGAACTTTAAACCATAAGGAAAACTATGCTACAACTGAAAATAATCTGTCATGAATGTATAACTGTTATAGTAAAAACACAAAGATAAAAAATTTACTTACTACCATCAAAATCAAACTTTGTCTCTAAATTCGAGCTCCTACGTTCTATCTCTATGGAATTTTGCTGGTAACTGAGGGACCACGTGGCAATTGCACAGTATATGTATTAGAGTCATCTACTGGTAACTTTAAAGTTATTTAGTGTGTGCCAACTTACCCTTGTAGCCAACTCTCCCCAGTCTCCCATATATATACATATATAAATATATATATATACATATATATATATATATATATATATATATATATATATATATATATGAAATTTTTACCACACCATGATTCATATACAATCATGAAGCTACATATGTCGTTTAATATCCAATTCATGCTGAAGTTAGTGAAGAAGGTGAGTGAAAACAGGACTTGAACAAGTACTTTCGTAGTTTATTCTACATTATCTAGTTCACACTGAATACAGAGGTATTTGACAGCTTTATATACAAAATGAGAAGGGGGGGCAGGTTACAGTTTCTTAATCTGGGCGGCATGTTCTTTAAATAGAAAAAACAAGGACTAAGGATCCAGGGATAATCCAGGGTGGAGATTAAAATTCCTGGTGCACATCGCTTCAATAAACACAGTTTCCAGCAGATTCCTTTGCTGATGGTCGTTGACCTAGCAGATTATCGATGACTTATCCCAGTTAATAGCATAGCCTGTCATAAGCCAATGATCCGAAATACCATTGTTTGTTAGGCCTCTTGAAAGGGCATATTTATGTTGGGAACATCTCACTTTTAGTCCGTTTGATGTTTGGCCGATATAAATCTTGTTACATTCTTTGCAAGGGATACTGTATACAATACTGTTTGAATTGAGCGGACTATTCTTAATCAACTTAATTCTCAAAATGTTATTTACTTGAATACTAAATTAATATCAATAGTTTTTAAAATGGGCAGTGCAGGAATGAAATTAGGGTGAAATGGTAATCAAAGAATATTCTTCAGTTATGTGTTAACTCTGGTTGGATTGTGGTATGCCTTTTTTGCTTTATTCTTACAAAGTTCCAAAAAATATGAAGGATAACATAATGAATCTCCTATTTTACCAATAATTTTAAAGTCATCTTTCAAAACTTCAGGACTACAAATTCTAAGCGCTCTAAGGTACATACCGGAAAATGTTGAAATCTTAATTTGCTTATCATGGTTAGAATAAAAATGCATATGTGACAAATTATTCGTGTGTTTCCTATATACTTTAAAACAAAATTTGGTGTTATTTCTAATAACTAAGACGTCAAAAATGGAATGCATTATTTTCTTCATATTCAATTATTAATTTTGTGGATGGTACAAGATTATTAATTGTATTCAAGAAATCAGGGATATTTACATTGTCTTTTACAATACAAAAGCAATCGTCTTCATATCTAACCCAAAATACTTTAGAGAATAGATTTCTTGAAATAAGTGTAGACTCGAAGAATTCCATGTAGAAGTTAGACAAAGGGGTGAAGGCTGGTATCCATAGCCATACCAAATGTTGTTCATAAAAATTACCATTGATAAGTGGATTTACAATTTTTTGCACAAGGGATAGATTAATAATGATATTGGTGAATAATTCTAGTTATACAAATCAAATTTTGTGATAAATACAAGTAAGTCAATAGATACTTTGCAAAATAAGATGGCACATCAAAACTGGTTAATTTATCAGTACTGGACAATTCAGTATGAGAAAGTCTAGAACAAAAATCAACCAAATTTTGTAAATGAAGAATTTGAAATAAGTGCCCAAAACTGGTGATAGTAATTTAACTAAATATATAGAAGTTTATAACTAACAGAACCGGCTGAACGATGATGGGCGAATAGGAAAATCTTTTATGGGTTCTGATTAATCCCGTACATGTAGAGGTAGTGATGGACCAATCGTTGAAACTTTCTCTTTTATTGAGCCGAATTCTTTTAGTATAGCTTTTATTTAAGAATTGAAACTTTTTATGACCTCAGCTAATGGGTCACTCCTTAGTTTTTCGTAAGTCCTTTCAGTTTATGATCAAAGTGGTGAACTAATTTGTTTTAGCTTGAATCTAAGGTTATTATTAATTCTGTTCAGCAGCAATGGTATCCAATCCGGGGGCATCATATTCATGAAATTAAATCTTTCAGTTCTCAGTTTCCCCCGGACTGGGTGCCATTGCTACTGAACAGAATTAATAATAGCCTTAGATTCAAGCTAAAACAAAATAGTTCACCACTTTGATCGTAAATTGAAAGGACTCACAAAAAACTAAGGAGTGACCCATTAACTGAGGTAATAAAAAGTTTCAATTCTTAAATAAAAGCTATACTAAAAGAATTCGGCTCAAGAAAAGAGAAAGTTTCAACGATTGGTCCATCACTACCTTACATGTTCGGATTAATCAAAACCCAAAAAAGATTTTCCTATTCGGTCCATTATCAGTTCAACCGGTTCTGTTAGTTATAAACTTTCTATATATTTAGTTAAATTACTATCACCTGTTCTGGGCAGTTTCAAATTCCCATTTACAACACTGTCGGTTGATTTTTGCTCTAGACGTTCTCATATTGAATTATCTAGTACTTGTAAATTAACCGGTTTTGATGTAACATCTTTATTTACTAAAGTATCTATTGATGACTTACTTCTATATTTATCACAAAATTTGGATTTGTATAATCTAGAATTACTCACTAATATCATTATTAATCTGGTATCCCTTTGTGTAAAAAATTGTAAATTCACTTTCAATGGTAGAATATTTGGTATGGCTATGGGATACCCGCTTTCACCCCTTTTGTCTAACATTTACATGGAATTCTTCGAGTCTACACTTATTTCAAGAAATCTATTCTCTATAGTATTTTGATTTAGATATGTAGACGATTATTTTTGTTTTGTAAAAGACAATGTAAATATCCCTGATTTCTTGAATACAATTAATAATCTTGTACCATCCATAAAATTCACAATAGAATATGAAGAAAATAATGCATTCCATTTTTGGACGTCTTAGTTATTAGAAATAACACGAATTTTTGTTTTAAAGTATATAGGAAACCCACGAATAATTTGTCATATATTCATTTTTATTCTAACTACGCTAAACAAATTAAGGTTTCAAAATTTCTTGTATGTCTCATAAAGCTCTTGGAATTTGTTTCCTGAATTTTTGGATGATGAGTTTAAAATTATTTACAAAATAGGAGATTCATTATGTTATCCTTCATATTTTTGGAACTTTGTAAGAATAAAGCAAAAAAGTCATACTACAATCCAACAAGAGTTAACACAGAACTGAAGAATATTCTTTGTTAAACTACTGATATTAATTTAGTATTCAAATATAATAACATTTTGAGAAATAAGTTAATAAAAGAATCGTCTCCCAAATTCAAACAATATTGTATATGCTGTAGTATCCCTTGCAAAGATTGTAATAAGATTTATATCGGCAAAACATCAAACGGACTAAAAGTGAGATGTTCCTTACACAAATATGCCTTTTCAAGAGGCCTAACAAACAATGGCATTTCGGGTCATTGGCTTATGACAGGCCATGCTATTAACTGGGATAAGTCATCGATAATCTGCTAGGTCAACGACCATCGGCAAAGGAATCTGCTGGAAATTGTGTTTATTGAAGCAACGTGCACCAGGAATTTTAATCTCCACCCTGGATTATGCCTGGATCCTTTGTCCTTGTCTTTTCTGTTTGAAGAACATGCTGCCCAAATTAAGAAACTGCAACACCGTCCCCTTCTCATTTTGTATATAAAGCTGTCAAACACCCCTGTATTCAGTGTGAACTAGAAAATGTAGAATAAATTAGGAAAGTACTTGTTCAAATTCCCGGCTTTCACTCACCTTCTTACGTGGATTTTATGATTTTATATATATATATATATATATATATATATATATATATATATATATATATATATATAATTTATATGCAGATGTGCCACAAGTAAAAAGGACCGAAACATGATAGTAGACATTTGCAATATATAAGCTAGTGACAGTGCAAACGAATATACAGCCGTCTGGAAAAAGTAATCACTCCTGGAAAGTACAAAAAAAAAG
>NC_089796.1:21362167-21419667 GCF_040412425.1 Macrobrachium rosenbergii
TAGGTGGCATTGGTGGGGTGGGTAGAGCTCACGGCTAGCAAGCTGTTGGCCCAGCGTTCGACTCTCCGACCGGCCAATGAAGAATTAGAGGAATTTATTTCTGGTGATAGAAATTCATTTTCGTCGTAATGTGGTTCGGATTCACAATAAGCTGTAGGTCCCATTGTTAGTAACCAGTTGGTTCTTAGCCACGTAAAATAAATCTAATCCTTCGGGCCAGCCCCCCTAGGAGGGCTGTTAATCAGCTCAGTGGTCTGGTTAAACTAAGATATACTTAATTTGTAGGTGGCTGGTCAGTCTCCTCGACAGGCGAGTTTTAAGCATTCTAAAAAATGAAGTTTGGTGAAGTTCACAGTCCTCACTTGGGCAGTTAGGTTCATATATTAAGTTGCTTTTTTTGGAGCTCAGCTACCAAGGCGGTGACGCTGTTTTTAAAAATGATACGAGACTTTTATTTTTCTGATCAATAACATATGCAAGTATTTATACCTCTTGTACTATCATCAGGATGGATAATGTTATAGTCTTTTATAACATGCTTATTCTCTTTGTAGGCCATTGTTATTATTGGCTGCAACAGTACAGTCACCCTGCCATTTTTTCCCCTCACTGTTCTCCTGGTTGCTGTACCACCAGCCTGTAATTTTCCTGGTGGCCTTCTTGACAGTGTTGGTGCCACAGTGGTTCAGAAGAACGTAAAGAAAGGGAAGCTTGTCATTGTGATTCCTCTCTGTTGTGAGGTGCAGATCAAGCTTAGCTTCAAAGGCACCCTTAAAGCACAGTAGGGATCTTCATTGGTGATCACAGGGAGCATTTTGACATATTGGTACATCATCCTCCTGGGGCAACTGAAGTGGACTCCTTCATGCTGATACCAGGAGGGTTCTTCAGAGTCTCCTGTAGGATGTTGACATTCACAAAAATTAAGCTGCAAATATTGCTTAATGTCCGATTCACTATACATCAAGAATAACTCACACCCAGGGGAAATTATAATTGATAAGTACGTCGTCACTGGCAAAATTCAAACTGTTGACTGGTTGCGTAACAACAACAACAAACGGTGACTCTGACCACCCATCTAGCAAGTCGATATTGTTTCTGCTGTACATATTCCTGTCAAATTCATGGTTTTCACTTAGCGTCGATATAAACTTACCATCATGAGTGGTAAGTTTATAACACTTGGCTAGTTATGAATTTTTGTCACTTGGGCCATACAAGCATACATTTTTCACTTTCACAAATATCGTTTAATATTCAATTAACTATGCATCAGGAATAACTTACACCCAAGGATATTATAAATGATAAGTGCTCTGTCACTAGCAGGATTCGAACCGTTGCATCATTTAGAAATAACGATAGATGTCCAGCCGCTGATATCAACTTTTACCTTTCTTAATAGTTGGATGGTCAAAGTCGCTATTTATTGTTGGTTAACAAAGCAATAGTTCTTCCCTTGCAGGTGACGATGCACTTATCAATTATAATTTCCTTTGGGTGTGAGTTATTCCAGAGGTATACTGAAATGGATAATAAACGATATTTGTGGCTTAATATCTTCAATAGTAAAAAGACACGCGTGCATAAGTGACTAAAATTCATAATTTGCCAAGTATTACAAACTTACCAATCAGCTGTCATGGTGATGGTTTGATATCGATTATAAGTACAAAACTTGAATTTAACAAGCACATGTACAGCAGAGCTGATATAAACTAATACTTCTCTTGATGGATGGGTGGGCAAAGTCACTGTTTAACGTTGTTTCTAAACAAGGCAATGGCCTCGAATCCTGCCAGTGACAAAGAGCTTATCAATTATAATTTCCTTTTGGTGTAAGTTGTTCCTAAGGTATAGTGAATATATATATATATATACACATATATACATATGTATATGCATATATATACATAATATATATATATATATATATATATATATATATATATATATATATATATATATATCATATATAGTCCATATATATTTGTATATACATGAGAGTAAATTTCAGTATATGAATGAAGCCAGAAAGTTAACATCTTGGTTTCTTTACAGCTTTCTAGAGATGAGGTTGCTTACACCATTCTGTTACCTGTTTAAAGTTGGAGTGACTGATGGGCGGCAGTCCATGTTCTAAGCAGTACAACACTATACATACATACACACACACACACACACACACACACACATATATATATATATATATATACATGTATATATATACTGTATATATCACCACAGGGAAAAATTAAAAAGGGCTATTCATCCTGACCGGTCTCGGTTTTATTGCTAAGTCATCTTCAGTCTTTTGAAGATGGCTTAACAATAAAGCCAACATCTGTAAGGAATTACAACCCTTTTCCATTTTAGCTTATGGTGTTAAATTTATATAAATCATGTGTCAAAGTGATTATAATCATCTACATATACTGTATATGTATATTTATGTACATAATACTGTATATGTATATTTATGTACATAATATATATATGTATATATATATATATATATATATATATATATATATATATATATATATATATATATATATATATACATTATATATATACACACTTGTTTGTTGGTAAATGATTGTATGTGTATATTTGTGTACATATCTGGAAAATATATGTGTTTAAATGTGTATTAGTATATTCGTGTATGTGATATTTATTTGTATATATATACACACATATATGTGTATATATACACACATACATATATATATACATATGTACATATACAGTATATACACTATATATACATACAAGTGTGTTTGTGTTATGCATGTAAGTGCATGAAGTCAAATATTTGCATATATATTTGAACATTTGGAAAATATAAATGATATAAACAACTTGCCATTTTTCGTATAACGTGGAGAAAAAATATTCTAGAAGAGGAAAGGCATATTTTCAAGGATATGTATCTCAGTAATAAAATTAATTTGATGAAGAAATCCATCATCCTTTACTGATATACACCTGATAACTTTAAATAACCATATCCATATGCAAGCATAAATCGTACTTAGAAGAATTTTGCTTTTCTTTAGACAACGACTGCAAAAGTAAAGAGAGACTCATTCTGGATCAAGCCTAAAATAAAGCATCTTTCACAAACATGAAGCAAATGAAATTATGAAGAGGAAATATCGAAAAATGAAATCATACGAATATTTATCATAAGGTGCATACAACTTCAATTATTGATGACTCAGGGCTTTTGAGAAAGAGAAATCTATGGGATTACAAAGCCAGAAAAAGTCATTGAGGGCTCCTTTTTCGACAGTAATGCGAAGACGACCTATCGACATAAAGTCGAATGCCAAGTTCATTTTCACATGAAAGCTGCTGCTGTCACTCATCCACTGGCGTGGCATCGTGGACCGAGTGAGCAAATCGGGCTGCCGGCAGATTTGGCCACACGTGGTTTTAAAAACGCTCTTTTATTATCTGTGAATGCTGACTACTGTGGTTGTTTATCTGGACGAACAAGCACTGAATGGTGTAGTACATTCGGGAAAGAGCATGTCTCACGGGGTTAAAATTCAGAAGTCAAGAAGGTTCTTGTGAACTGAGGTGATAACAACCGGGTACTCAACTTCCTAGTAACATAATTCTTAATCCAATGGATTTCAGCTATACAGTTATTCATTAAACTGAATATCAGGAGAGCAAGATAAAAGTGAAGCTGCATGCAAGATCAGTAATCTTACTGTCTTTCCTGCTTAACAAGGGATTGTGTGTGATCAAACCACGTTTGAAATGAAAAGCGAGTTTTGTCAAGAGAGGAAATACATCCCCTCCCTTCCGCAAAAGACATATCAAAGTTGAGGGTTGCTGATATGTTTGTAACACTGGAATGAGAACAACAACCACAACGCATCCAAGGGAAACAAATCGAGGTAAAAACACGGAAATCGCCATGTCCCGCGTCAGGGGCGCATGAACAAAAACTGAAGTAACAGATACCTGGCGATTCCAGTCATCATTTGTCATAACTTCAAGCATAGATGACCAAGAATATGGGGTGTACACTCACGATGGACTACAATCCTTGCAGGCAGTGTGATTATACTAATCAGGCAATGGACATCGGAGAAAACTGAACTTAGTTATCATAGGCAGTTGACCACCTTGTGGTGGTGCACACTGTAGAAGCTGCAACCCACAGTATGATTTAAACTCCCGAACGAAAAAAGCTTCCCTATATAAAACATAACGAGAGGTCGCAAATTAAATGTGCTACAGTGTTATCCATGATAGAATGATGTCATCTTTGAAAGCACTTCACAACTTTAAGCCATTTAATTGTAAATTTGTGATGTTATTTATAGATACTGTATGATGAAATCGCACTGTATTTCAGCATCTCTAGATGGTAGAGTTAAAAACAGTCTCTCTTTATGCACGAAGCTAACCGTTTGTTCTGAGGGATAATGATCAGACACAAAATCAGGTTTTTTCCTGCCTTTTTTCGCGTGACTTGCATATTTAAAAAGATTAAGATCTCCAGCTGGTCAACAACTGTTCAAACAAGGCCTCAATTTCAGAAATTGTATTTTTAGATACAGAAGTAATCAAAGCCATATCTACCCAAGCCGACATCAAACCCCCCCCCAAAAAAAAAAACACTCAAGAAAGGAGGGGAAAAAGGAAAGAGTATAATTAATCCTGAAGGAAATAATAGGCGGCCTAATATGTCTACCTACTGAAAGGCTGTAGGTTTAATAGACTTGGGAAAGTTTAGAAATTTGTCTGGATGTTGAAGTGTTGAGGAAAGGCAGTCTTGATACTTTAAAATGGAAAAATAATACACTTATTTTTTGTCCTTTGTCATTTTCACTAGCATTTTAAGCACGCTTCTTCTCTCTTGGATCTGCTCTTCTTCCTTTTCACATTTGAGCACTCTACTAAGGTGAAGTCTGCTTGGAAGTTAAAGGCCTTTTTTAAATTGTGATGAATGCTTAATACATTAATGATGACGTTGATACCACTGCTACCTTCAGAAAAATGACCTCCTCTAGAAGCGCTGCTCATCTCTTCCAGGTCACAGGCCTACAGTGCAGCAACCGTTCCAGAGCTGACTCAGCAGCTTTTTGATCCCAGGAACATGATGGCTGCTTGTGACCCTCGTCATGGACGATACCTGACTGTGGCCACAGTGTTCCGAGGTCGCATGTCCATGAAGGAAGTAGATGAACAGATGCTTAAAGTTCAGAACAAGAACTCCTCATACTTCGTCGAGTGGATTCCAAACAATGTGAAGACTGCGGTGTGTGATATTCCACCCAGAGGGATGAAGATGGCTGCCACGTTTATAGGAAATTCGACTGCCATTCAAGATCTATTCAAGGTTTGTTGTTTGGTGTCTCTAGCAAGGTTGTAAAGAAGTCTGTTATTGGGGAATGTTTATCAGTCAACTGTCAGTCTACAGGACAGGGAATAATGTCTGTGGCATGTTAGTGATCATAACATACCCTGCTCACTACACCTGAAGGGGTTTAAGAATTTTGTTTTTGTTTTTATGTTTAGACTATGAATTAAATCAAAAGCTATGAGGTTGGGAAGAGGGGACGCTGGCTCTGAGGAGTCCTCCGCAGGGAAAACTAGAAAAAAAAATGATGCTTCCAAAAATGAAATCCAACATTTCATAACTTTATTCAAAAGGGTTTTACCTCACTTAGAATAGCTTTCAAGTTGTTCAAAATACCAATCTAATAAAGGTCACAACAAATTCATAGGCTACTAGTTACTAAACTTGCCAGGTCCCTTCAGATGGCCTACATTGAACATGAATTTTCTGACTGCCTTAACATTTATCAGTTTGGTAACAATTTTCAATTTGCACGAATTATTAGTCTACACATTTTCTTTTAGGTCAGGCAGTGGGGTTAACCTGTTCTTAGAGTAAATCCCTAATGATTACAGAGTTTCCATTAACATTAAATAGTCTTGAGCAATCAAGAAATAATAGTTTCTTTGACAGGCACGAGAACACCTGATGTGTGTTAAGAAAGTAAACCGACTCTTAACTGAGTTTTTCCCATTGCTTTTAATAGGGCTGTCAATGATATAGTTTTATGCGATTAAACTGTGCTATCAATTAATCAATAAATTGATTTATCTTTTTATTTATTCTTTTCACAGCGAATATCACAGCAATTCACTGCTATGTTCCGGCGAAAAGCCATTCCTTCACTGGTACACAGGAGAAGGAATGGACGAAATGGAATTCACTGAGGCAGAGTCCAACATGAATGATCTCATATCTGAGTACCAAGAGTACCAGGAAGCCAAGGCAGATGAAGACCAGTTCACAGACGAAGACCCTGACAACCACGAATATGATGCTCAGAGTGTTGGAGGCCATTCTCAAGGTCAGGACAACAGAGCCCCAAGTGTTGGAGGGGGCAGTGTTCGAGGTGACACAGCAGCTGATGATGGTGATGACCAAGATGAAGACGAGGAAAGAGGGGACACTGCTGATGGGGACGATGATGGTGGTGGTGCCGGAGAAAAGGATGGAGCAGAAGAAGAGGAATATGCAGAAGGAGAAATCACGGAGACATTTTAAGACCAAGTTTTCAGTGACTTTAGGTTTTCACCTACATTTGTTTATCATTCTATAATCAAAAACCTACTAAGAAATTTTAGCTTCTTGCGAACCATCTGAATGCTGTTACAGAAGTCTCTTTTGCTGAAGCCTTCCTAGAGACGGTACTGAGTAATAACGACAACCTTCTTACTAGCTTTTCTGAATATTTGCTTTTATTGTCCTCCATCTGGTGTGATAGCGTGTGAATGTGTGTAATATGTTCCTTAACTGTAGCTAGATATCGTAATTTACACATTTTAAATTATAATTTGATACTTCTAGGGTTTAGTGTTGTCAATAAAACAGTGAGCTTAAATTATGCGATTTAATTCTCCTAAAATATATATTTTCAAAAGATAATCTAACAAACTGAAAGGTGCAAAACTCATCTCTATAAATCAATCAACAATCCACACCATTTCAAATCAGTGAATTTTGCCTGTATCTAACATTACTGAGCATAAATTCAATGCCAATTTCGTATGCTCTACAATGTTATACCTCTGACCACGTAGAGTGACCTTTAAGCAAGACTGCCTACTCATATTTACAAAATATGAACAGACAAGTAAATATTATGCAGCATCAAACATCAACCACTCCTTACTTTTGATGACCTGGGTCCAAACACAACTACTCTTCAGGCATACTTATCAACTAGTTAAATAAGCCATCATAAAATTTAATTTATCTCAATAATTTCTTTGTAAAATCTATTACTCAATCCCACAAGAAATATGTGAAGTATCATCCAGGCCACATATCTTTGTAATTTCTTGGATGAAAAGCTGATCATTAAGCAACTTGGCTAGTATCTACAAAACTATTTGACCACTCCTGGGAAAAAACTAGTGTGTGCTAATCATGTAACAGCCCTCAAAATCTTAAGGTAAGGTAAAAGCCTCTCAAAAACTCCCTAATCCTTTACCTGGAACTATAGTGTTTCAAAGTCCAACTTTCCCCTTTCTACAGACACTTCTAATATTTTCCAGGTCACAGGCCTACCGAGCAACAACTGTTCCAGAGCTGACTCAGCAGCTCTTTGATCCAAAGAATATGATGGCTGCTTGTGACCCACGTCATGGACGATACCTGACTGTGGCCACAGTGTTCCGAGGTCGCATGTCCATGAGGGAAATTGATGAAGAGATGTTTAAGGTTCAAAACAAGAACTCCTCATACTTCGTCGAGTGGATTCCAAACAATGTGAAGACAGCAGTGTGTGATATTCCACCCAGAGGGATGAAGATGGCAGCTACATTCATAGGAAATTCTACTGCTATACAAGATCTATTCAAGGTTTGTGGTTTGGTATCACACATGACATACTTCTTCAAAAGATATGTAATCACTGTCAGTGTATAACATCCAGAGTAGTTATCGGGATAGGCAAATGGTGATTATGTCATTTCCGCTTGACTAAGCTTCTGATAACGGATTATTAATGTATTATTAAAAGGATTAATAATTTCCTAAGGGTAACATTTTGCTTGTTTAGCATCTTTTTAGTACGTTTGTTTATGGTGTGGA
The DNA here is from genome assembly GCF_040412425.1 of Macrobrachium rosenbergii. NCBI lineage: Eukaryota > Metazoa > Arthropoda > Malacostraca > Decapoda > Palaemonidae > Macrobrachium > Macrobrachium rosenbergii. Next base: position 21,370,308 of record NC_089796.1, read on the forward strand.
ATTTCTTCACATAGACCTTTTTGTGCAACCATTTGACATAAGATGGCCTAATGCCTTGTTTAAAAGGCCTTCATCTCATTAGAAAGTTTCCACAAAGTTTCCAGTGGCCTTTCTGATCAACTTTGTAACACAGTATAGTCTTATTTCTCAAGTTTTCAAAAGGAAACTACACTACATTAAAGTAATGCTTAATCTTTAAGACCCAATTATTGTCTCTTGCCAGGTAGTATTCAAATGTTCTTTACATAAACAAGCCTGGTAAGCCTGGACACCAGGAAATATTTAACTTCCTAAATCATACATAAGTGAGCTACTCAATCCAAATTGTTATCTATAAGACGTTAAGTAAGTGACCAACTCGGTTATTATACTGAGCTCCTAAATAACACTCACTTAGTGGCTCTCAGGTCTCATAGTATGCACTACTTCTTACACTCTGTCTCGAAATTCTCACAAAATTTTCAGTAATCCATGGTATGGTATGTTTAAAAGGCAGGGGTGTTAACTCATTCAATCTGCCTCTTTAATCTAGGCTTTGGGGTGATTAGATGGGGGAATTCCTTTCTGCCCTTGTAACCAAGTAGCCAGTACCCTATTTTCCTCCTATCAGACCTCATTTGGTCGATGTAACAGGCCCCATTTATTCATCAGTTATAGTTTACAGTTTTCTTGAATATTTTGTTCTTCCATGTCATAACTGTTCTAGAATGTCTGTCGTCAGCATTTGTTCTGAAGTGTCTTGGAGTTTGTACATCTCTTATAGTTCTTAGGGCAACCTGTTGAATAGCCTTGGTGTTGAGTCTTCGAAGGTTCTTTTTCTAATGCCTTACTGCATCCTGCCTCCTTTTATATTTGTTTTCTGCAGTTTATTTATGTACTTATCAATCAATTGTTTTATATGTTCTTCTATTTCAAAAATTTTCTCCTGTTATATGTGGACCATGACAAAGTATACACCCTGTTTTACTGGTATCTTAACCCTTTAACCCGTGCAGACAAGTTCTCCAGTATTTTTGTCCCGCTTGTGGCCAGATTTTTGGCATTTAAACTTATTGCCACTTATACCCTTTTATCTTCAGGGAGCACTTTATGATCTATTTCATCTCTGGTTTTAGCTTTTAGTGAAGCAATCTTTTTGAAGTAATTTTTCCCTTTTACTAGATCCTTTAGCCATGAGTTCTTGTCTTTTATATATTCTAAGATTTTGCTCCTTCATCTTCTGGGACATTTGCTGTCTGGATCTATAGGGTCTTTTTTCTTTTTTCATCAACTTTAATGCCTGTCTTCAATTTTCTAAGCCCTTATTTTTTCAGCTTGCAACTTAGTGCTGGCAAACACTACTTCATTACTGTATGTCCCTCTTTAGCTTGTTTTGTACATTCTGTTGGAACTTCACGAATTGCTGATAAAATGCTTATCTTCTGTCCATTAGCTTTCATTTCTGGTTCTGTAGATTTTATAACTGATAATTTCTTCTATTCTGGTTTTAATTTGTCTGTAAGTCTGGTCCCTCCGATTTTGGAACGGTATTTTTCATTTGCTTACTCATGGCGTTCATTCGTCTCAATAAGATCTCAAAATAGTTATCCTCTATCTTGGTGGTCTTAATCATCCCATTCAATCTCGACAGATTTTTCTGCAGCATTAACATGATACTCCCTTCACACTACTCACAGCTAAAGATACCGCTGCCGGTTGAAATACTATTGCTGCTGTTTAGCCCCAACACATTTAATCCAATTTCCATCTTCTGATGTGCTATAACCACACCAAAGCTCAGTTTTCTTCGTCTGTACTTCCTATTGGTCAATTGGCATTATCCTCACTACAACAAATCGCCATTATCATTCTGCTTTTCATATTGTTTTCACTCTGGTTTTTTCTGCTTTGCCAGTGAACTTCGTTTATTTTCCTTTTTTAAATTTTCAGTTATCTATGCATGTCTGCGTATGGCAGATCTACTATTCACTTGGACATGAGTAATTAAGAAACATAGAATGCAGAATGCAGTGCCAGTCCTGTACTGACCTGATGTATGTACAAATAATGGAACCTTAAGTGAAGTTCGTTTTCATCAAGTTTTCTTACAATATACACATCAAAAATACTTTAGTGACCAATTCTTGTGCTTCTGATTAATTTGTTTATTTACTCTCTCCTCACAGCGCATCTCTGAGCAATTCACTGCCATGTTCCGGCGGAAGGCCTTCCTCCACTGGTATATGGCTGAGGGCATAGACGAGATGGAGTTCACTGAGGCCGAGTCCAACATGAACGACCTCGTCAGTGAGTACCAGGGATATCAGGAAGCCACAGTTGATGAAGAAATGTTAACAGGCCACGATGATTACAGCGAAGAAGGGAGCTATGAAGGGATGCCACAAACCTATGAGGAAACAGCAGGTGATGACGATGTAGACCAAGATGAGGAAAGAGAGGCCACCGCTGACGAAGATGATGGCGAAGCTGATGATGTTCAAGACAATGATGACGGTGATGACGGAGGCAATGACAGAGGGCAGGTGGAAGAATAGCAGAGGGGGAGATCGTGGGGATGGTTTGACTTATTAAGTTTACAGAGACTTTGGGTTTTCACTTCAAGTTTGTATATCAAAATAGTCATATACTAATTAGATGAAATCTTTAACTTATTAGCCCTTTCTGACTGAAGGTCTTTTGAGATCTTTTGATGGAGCATGAAATCAAGTATAATGACTATTAATTTTATAGTGACTATTAATTTTTCAACTACTACTACTACTACCATTACTGTCATTCCACCTGTTTAATTACATGCATTGTCTTCACTGAATCCCTTCATATTCTATATATTATTCACATGATTATGATTTACTTCGCTTTCTGAGTGTCGTGTGAACAATAAAACAATTTATTGGAATCAAGTGATTTAATTGGCCTCAAACAAGCCATTACTTTTCCTGAAGATGAGCTTGCAGGTGAAAATCAGCATTTAGCAAGATTTTAGAAGAATCTCATGTCCTCTGATGTTACACACACTCATTTCATGGGGTTATCTATCAACCCTAATGGAAAGGGCAGACACCAAAACAGTCTCTTATCCTTAATAATTTTTATTACATGAGAATTCACAACCAATATCAGAAACTTCGCCTGAACACTAAAGGAGAAGGACCCTACTCATAAAGCCATTTGGTTGTATCTTCTAACGTGAAAGGGTATTCTTTCATTGCAGTATCTTAAAATATGCCAAGAATGGGTGTCAGGTCTACATGCAAAAATAAAAAGGCAGAAAAGTGGATTCATACAAAATCAAACTTAGTAAAAAAGCTACAAAATATCCCATGAAGAAGAACAAATGGTATTCAAAAGAAAAATTGCAAAAGGAGATGCTCCTTGTGACCTTACAAAAGTAGGGTCATATTAATAGCACCAGGACTGCCTGGGAGAAATCACAGATAATTATGTTATGTAAAAATGTTAATGATCAGTAGAGAACTCTGACTCCTTAAAACAGTCTATATGGGCTGCTCTGCCACAACTGTCCAAGCACATGTGCAACATTACAGAAACTAACATGACATCTACCAGCACTTCACAGAGAAACAAGTTACACCTGAAATTAAATAACTTGCTTAGGAACAGTAAGCAGGCCAAGCTCCATTATCCTCTGAAGAGGCTTCCTTATTTTCTATAGGGAAAGTCGCAATCAAGGAACTGGTAAATAGCAGTACAACAGAGGTCAAGACCAAGAACGTAGCGAAAATATTTATAACAATAACAATATATATATATATATATATATATATATATATATATATATATATATATATATATATATATTTACTAACAGGACCTCACTGAAACTGGATGGTATCTAGCGGAGAGATATTTATTCAAGAAAAGTTACTACTGTACAAGCTTTCCAGGCCTAACAGTCCTCATTGTCAAGTATCAGTAGAATGACCGGGCACGCAGTCCAGCTGTATTTGTGTGTGGGAGTGGATTAAAGCTCTTGTTTTTCCAGTTCCATACACTGGCTTCCTTAATCCTTTGATTAACCTCATTCTCTTGAGTGGCCCTGCCCTCGTGACCTTGGTCTTTCTCTGTCTGTAATGTCCCTTTGGTCTCTTGTGTTTTTGCGTTCTTTTCTATTTTAGAGTATACAATTTTTCTTCATAGGCTATCTTTAAATCTGTTCCCAGTATTGCCTGCCATTATATTGTTTGCGCATGTTTTGAAGACATGCTCTGCAATCAGTCTAGCCATTGTGTTAGTGTTCCTGTACAAAAAATTCATATTCTCCCAGTCTATTTTGTGGCCTTTTTCCCAACAGTGTTTGGCAACTGCTGATGTCTGATTATAGTGCCTTATGTTTTGTATATGTTCTTTTCTCGTTCTTTGCAAGATTTGCCGCTTTGGCAGAAGTAAAGCTCTTCAAAATCTAGACACGCTGCCATATATAACCAACGCCCCCCCCCCTACCAACTTTTTGTTTTTAACTATATTATTCCTGATGGTGTTTTTGTAATTGCCTATCAGTTTGAAATTATCTAGCTTTCTGTTAATGGGTGTTATAGTGCTGTTGTCCGGGATTGTAATTATTTCCTTCCCTTTCAAATGTTCCTTTTCTATTCCTTCCCTCTCCCCAAAATAATTTTTTCTTGCCTTAATGTGTGCCCGTTCCCACCAATACTTACGGTATCCTAATCTTCTTCCTGAATTTTTGTTAAAGGGTCCCGTACTTTTTTATTAAAATTGCATTTTACCGCCCTTACGTCCGGCTTTTTATTGCAAGCCTCATATGTGTTTTCATCATTTAACAATTTTCTAACTTATTTTCGTAATCAATGACATCCATTACTAGTAATGCCGCCCCCCCAACCTTTTGTCTGCCTTGCAAATTTTTATGTTCTTGTATCTGCCTAGTCTATAAAGGGCCTTACGCAACCTCCATGGAAACACGAATCTGTTCAGCCCCCCTACAGAAAGCAGCTTCATCCCCATCTTTGTTCTTATCTAATTCCCTTAAGCCTCTACACATTTCAACGAAATCGTGATTATCGTTACCCAGGCAAAAATTAAGACCGTATCCTAACACTAGTACCTCATCCCTACTTAAAAGTCTTTTAAAAATGTTCTTAACTAAATCAAAGTTCCCTTTTTTTTTTTTTTTTTACCCACCCCGACCTATCGAAAATGGCAACAAGTCTATTCTCATGTAGCTGTGAACTGCGGCGTGCACATACCTTAACATAACCTTCAATTCCTTTAAAAACGTTGTCTAAGCTGATGCCTCCGTATTTCTCCTTCAGTTCTCTTCTGATTTTTCTGTTATTCATCCTTATTTCTCCCAATTCGATCTTTTTCTTCCTTATGTTTTCCTTCAAGATCTCTTCTTATCAGCGATTTCGTGGCCATACAGTCTGCTACGAATTTCTAAAGGAACCGGATTCTGTTGTCTGTCACCGTTATCCTTCTTTACACTTTCTCATAAGTTCTTACTTCCTGCATGGCTCTCCCTCCATACGTTCTTTTAAATCTCCTGAACCAATCTATCTCGAGGTCAGATAAATTAACTTTATCACTTACACAATTGTTCTGTGCACTAATACAATTACTAACAGGACCTCGTTGAAACTGGACGGTATCTAGCAGAGATATTTATTCAAGAAAAGTTACTACAAGCTTTCCAAGGCTAACAGTCCTCATTGTCAAGTATCCGTAGAATGGCTGGACACATAGTCCAGCTATGTTTATGTGTGTGGGGGAGTGGATTAAAGCTCTTGTTTTTCCCATTTCCATATACTGGCTTCCCTGATCCTCTGATTACCCTCATTCTCTTGAGTGGCCCTGCCCTCGTGACCTTGGCCTTTCTTTGTCTGTAATGTCCCTTTGGTCTCTTGTGTTTTTTGTTCTTTTCTATTGTAAGGTATACAATTTTTCTTCATAGGCTATCTTCAAATCCGTTTCCAGTATTGCCTGCCATTACATTGTTTGCGCATGTTATGAAGGCATTCTCTGCAGTCAGTCTGGCCGTTTTGTTAGTTTTCTTGTACAAAATATTCATAATCTCCCAGTCTACTTTGTGGTTTTATCCCAACAGTGTTTGGCAACTGCTGACGTCTGATTATAGTGCCTTATATTTGTATAAGTTGTTTTCCTCATTCTTTGCAAGATTTGCCGATTTGGCCGAAGTAACCTTCTTCACAATCTAGACACGCTGCCATATATATCACCCACCTCTTTAATTTCTTCCCCCTCTACCAACTTTTAGTTTCTAACCATTTCATTCCTAATGGCGTTTTTGTAACTGTCTATTAATTTGAAATCAGAACACAGAGTAATATCAGGGGAAAGCCCATATATTAATGGTAGTCCAAAAATTCTTAATGAAGGGTGCCCGCTAAGACCGATCGACGAGATCACCGCAGAGGAGGCTGGAGAAATTTCTTTCAACATAATGGGAAAATGAGTGGTTTAGTAGGCTATTTGAAGGGCATTTAAAACACAACGAACCTTATAGATGAATTATCAACATTAACGTCATAGATTGTAAATTTGCGAGTTTACTTGTAACTTCTCTGTTTACCAACGTACCAGTCAAGAAGACGATGGAAGTAATAAAAAAGAATATGGAAGAAGGGGTTTATACATGTGACTTAGATCATAAAGTTTTGATAAAATTGTTGACAGCGGCCCTCAGCGTCAATGTGTTTAAGTGGGGCGAAAACCATTACATACAAGAAAATGGCATGGCTATGGGTTCGAGTCTTTCGCCGATCCTAGCTAACATTTTTATGGAATGGTTTGAAATGGAAGAGGTGGGTAAATTAAATAAAGTGAACTTAAACATCATTAAATGGGTAAGATACGTGGATGACATCCTGATTATTTATAAGGGAGAAAGGGAAGATCTGCACAAGTTCCTAGAAAACATAAATAAACTAAATGAACAAATCAAGTTCACAATAGAAGAAGAGGAAGGAGAAATTCCTTTCTTGGATGTACTGGTAAAGAGGCAAGGGAAAATTTGAAATTTAAGGTACACAGAAACAAGACACACACCAACTCATACATACGTATGTTCTCCAGTCAGAGGAAAGAAATTAAATGCGAGTAATGAAAAAACTATTTTTGGGGAGAGGGAAGGAATAGAAAAGGAACATTTGAAAGGGAAGAAAATAATTACAGTCCCGGACAACAACACTATTACACCCATCAATAGAAAGCTAGATATTTTTCAAACTGAAAGGCAGTTCTAAAAACACCATTAGGGATAAAATAGTTGGAAACAAACAGGTGGTAGAGGGGGAAGAGGTAAGAAGGGGAGTATAGGCAGCGTGTCTAGATTTTGAAGAGCTTTACTTCTGCCAAAGCGGCAAATCTTGCAAAGAACGAGAAAAGAACATGTACAAAACATAAGGCACTATAATCAGACATCAGCAGTTGCCAATCACTGTTGGGAAAAAGGCCACAAAATAGACTGGGAGAATATGAATTTTTTGTACAGGAACACTAACACAATGGCCAGACTGATTGCAGAGAATGCCTTCATAACATGCGCAAACAATGCAATGGCAGGCAATACTGGAAACGGATTTGAAGATAGCCTATGAAGAAAAATTGTATACTCTACAATAGAAAAGAAATGCAAAAACACAAGAGACCAAAGGGACATTACAGACAAAGAAAGGCCAAGGTCACGAGGGCAGGGCCACTCAAGAGAGTAAGGGTAATCAGAGGATTAAGGAAGCCAGTATATGGAATTGGAAAAACAAGAGCTTTAATCCACTCCCCCACACACATAAATATAGCTGGACTATTGTCCAGCCATTCCACGGATACTTGACAATAAGGACTGTTAGTCCTGGAAAGCTTGTAGTAACTTTTCTTGAATAAATATCTCCGCTAGATACCATCCAGTTTCAATGAGGTCTTGTTAGTAATTGTATTAATGCATAGAACAATTGTGTAAGTGATAAAGTTATATATATATATATGTGTGTGTGTGTGTGTGTGTGAGTGTATATTTCCGACTTACATCAGGATCCAACTACATCTCTCGAATAAAAGGCCAGGGTGGGGTGCAACCAATTGACCCACATAGGTCAAATGGTAGCGCCCTGGCCTTTTATATGAGTAACTGGGGTTCGATCCCGATGTCCAGTCGAAATTTTATTTTTGTGAAACGTGTGTCCATGTTTTTATTAGTTCCATATATATATATATATATATATATATATATATATATATATATATATATATATATATATATATATATATATATATATATATATTAGTATATATATATATATATATATATATATATATATATATATATATATATATATATATATATATATATAAAGTGTGCATGTTAGAAAAGTCTTTTGTTTGATGACTCGGTATAAAATTACTTATCAACAGTAAATTCAAAAGAAAAAAACTTAAAAAGTTGAGTAGGCTATCTCTGAACGAATGTCAACACAGAAAGGCCGCGTTCAATATAATCCCTTTCCCTGGTTTTCCGTATTATGCACGTGCCTACCGGGCATATCCTCTTGGTAACCAAAGTTATGACACATAATGCAGTTTGTTGGAGAATTTCTAAACATCTTATAACTGATAGCTGTGAGTGTTTAAACATTTTTGAGAAGACAGAAACTCATTCATTTGCTCTGCTCTGGCGTTCTATTATCATTAGCGAAGTCTATGTTCATTTTTGCATAAGAGTAGTTTGCAAAAATTATTATTGATAAAGATTTAGTGAAGTTTTAATTTGTAATTTCACTTAAAAGTATGTCGTACAATTTTCTCAGAAGTTTTACGTAATCTTCTTTTTTTGCCTTCATGATATTTCCAGACTGCCCGAGTCAGCCTGAATTAAGCAACTCCTGCCAAGTGGTATCACGGAGAGTGGGCTCGAATTAAAGTGAGCAACAAGGGTAACTGCATATAATATATATATGATATATGATATATACATATGTATGTATATAAGTATAATATATATATATATATATATATATATATATATATATATATATATATATATATATATATATATATATATATATATATATATATATATATATATATATATATATATATATATATATATATATATATATATATATATATATATATATATATATATATATATATATATATATATATATATAAATATATGTATGTATATATATATATATATATATATATATATATATATATATATATATATATATATATTATATATATATATATATATATATATATATATATATATATATATATATATATATATATATATATATATATATATAGTGGCTGTGGAAGACAGCAAAAACAGCTGAGCAGAGGAGCAAGACCCATCACAGAAGGCAGGATACCTACTTATATACTCTCCCGTCATCTCAAGAAGAACCCAGAGTTTTGGCAAGACAACAAAAGAGGAGGAACGTAAACAGAATCCCTGTGGAACACTTCCACAAGTTACATAGAAGCACATCATGAAGAGCAGAGTGAATGACTTTATATTTTATCTTTTAGTGTTTCAATCACACTATATTAATAAACTAAAATCGCCACTTCCTATCCACACACACACACATACACATGCCACACACACACTAGCTGACCAACCCGGTGCTGCCCGAGAAAACTCTGAAGGACTAAGAAAAATTTTCCTGCACCTCTTTGCACTGTCTCTTTTATCCAGGAATTACTGTGCTGGCTGTCCTTTTATCCAAATATTACTGTGCTGACTGTCCCATTTGTCCAGGTACTACTGTAGTAACTGTCCCATTTATCCAGAAATTACTGTACTAACTGTCCATTTTATCCAAACATTACTGTGCTGACTGTCTCATTTATCCAGACATTACTGTGCTGACTGTCCCATTTATCATGTTATTACCGTTGTGACTGTCCCTTTTATCCATGTATAACTGTGCTGACTGTCCCATTTATCCAGGTATTACTATACTGACTTTCCATTTTATCCAGGTATTACAATGGTGACTGCCTAAACCTTGATACAGAATTATTAACAGGAAAGAAAAGCATTTTCAATAATATATTTCTATGGTACTGAGTACATGAAATGAGGTATGACAAGCCCGTAGAATTTATTTACAAATGACATAAGGTGTGATAAACCTGTAGAGTTTATTTACCACAAGTTACAAAGGTAAGGGGGAGGGGGAAGGGGAAGGGAGTACGGGGTTGAAACCTACCCTATTGTCTAAATTGGGTCAAATGATGGCCGCATGCCAAATTTTGTCTAGAGTGGTCAAGCAATTACCACATAAGTTACAAAGGGAAGGAGGAAGGGCGATGGGGAAGGGGGTATGGGTATGAAACCTACCCTATCATCTAAGTTGGGTCAAATGATGGCCACGTGCCAAATTTTGTCTAGATCAGTCAAGCGATTACTACATAAGTTACAAAGGCAAGGAGGAAGGGGGATGGGGAAGGGGGTATGAGTATGAAACCTACCCTATTATCTAGGTTCGGTCAAATGATGGCCGTGTGTCAAATTTTGTCTTGATCGGCCAAGTGGTTTGGATTTCCATGGCACACAAACATACACATACAAACATTCACTTTTCTACATAAGAGAGATATATATATACATATATATATATATATATATATATATATATATATATATATATAATCACATTTCTTGACATAATATGGTGACCCTGCCTGGGCTAATTGGTGGAAGCCATCTGGTGTAATTTTGTTGTTGCCTTATAAGGTAAGTAGTGTAATAGTGGAAATGGTGAATCATCAAATTGGCCCACAAAATGGGAATGGAGGGAACAGAAGTGACAGATTTCATGAAGGAGCAACAAAATTTTGCCTGTGGAGAGTGATGAAGTAAGAGAAGAAGCAAGAGAGGGAGTCATAAAGTGAAGACAAAGCAGAAAGGCAATAGGAATGTGAACTTGAAGTAATATGACTCAAGGCTGATGTTAATACTGCAGAGAGACAGGTAAGTAGCACTAGCACCCCTATATTCACTGCAAAAACCCAAATTGCCTGGGTCTGATAAAAACAAGATTACATAGGCAGTTTTATTGAAAGACATGGGAGATTTGTGAAGAGCCAAGGGTGTCTAGGGTTAGTGGGTTATTTGTCTATGTCCATTACTAACAAGTAAGGGTATGCACGTTTTTCCCAATATGCCTTCTGATGAGGCCCTGCAGTATGAGTCTACACAAAGCTTTGTTAACAAGACATGAGATGACAGAGGGTGGGTTTAAAAAAATTCTGAGTCTAGGCCAGAACAAAGTGAGGCTGCATATCAGTTTGCAGCTTCTTGATGGACTGAAAGGGCTGAATACAGCAAAGCTTTATGACTTAGCAGATTTATTCATCAGGGAACAGTCTGTTAGCATGTGTTCGACTGAGATGGCACCACTCCTCTGGAGAGAAGTACCAAAAAACATAGGTGAGACTGTAAGGACTGGGATATGAGTGATACTGGCTGGGTGTTAACTGGTTTATTGGTAGTTCCTTACACAAGATAAATGTACAGAATCTTGATGTTATTGACGCGTATATAGCGGTAATGTAGCATCTACACACGACAGGTAAAACGGAGATAAAGGTTCAGACATCTGTGTTTGTCGGCAGAAAAACAGATGGCGATATCAAGAGACATGATTAACATACAGTGATGAAACATACATCAGTGGAAAGGCCAGGAAATTCTACATATGGCCAACTGCTTGAGATTCAAGACAGATTAATGGATACAATGCAGTAGCATAATAAATGTGAAATGGAAAGACATTTGGTGTCTTCACAAACAGAAACACACATACAGTTTGATACAGAAGATTCGTTGGAACATTATGAGTACATGATTAGAATGCTTGCGTGGCAATGCAAGTAGTGGTGATTGTACATACATTAAGACAACAATGCTTAGGGAGAACAGACGGAAATATTGTATGGTTGAAATCATGTTCCTGTAGAGAAAGAAAACGAGACGCTCCTGTTTTGTCCTGTCGACTCCGATGATGACGATTGACGAACACACGAACACACATGTGTTTGGAAGAGACAGCGGCAGGGCTCTTACAAGATAATGAAGCTTGCAGAACTGAGTGGAATGTCAGAAGTCAATGAAGACGTCTAATATCGGTATCCAGAGACCCAAAGACTACAAGACAGACAAAAGGAGCAGACTGACAAAAATGAAGGTAGATGCTTTATGTGCCACAAACCAGGACATTTAGCCAAGAACTGTGTGCTTGTAAAGGGTAAGGATCAGCAAAAGTCCAAACAAATGCAGCCAGTACTATGGTAGCAGAAGAACCAAGGGAGGTGACCGCCATCATGACTTGTGACGTTGTCGACTTAGGCCAGCTGGAAGACTACATCAAACATGACAGGCTGAAACTGGTGGATGGAGCTGAACAACCTGTTGTGTTAGGAGTGTGCAGTTAATGAAAGGTATGCATGCAAGAAGAAGCTAAGTGTACCAAGAGATGCAAGTTGTACAACTACAGTTGTACAGTACACAGAAGTTTGGTAACTGAGAACCAAATGACTGATGAAAAATGGGTTTGTGCACTCACTGTGGAGTATTCTTAGATATCTAGCTGCAAAGATTTATGTAAACACTGTACTGAGGGTAAGTTGCATGCCATGTGCCCAGACAACCCTATTTATGACCTTATTCTTAGAAATGATCAAAGATGAAGCTGAAATGGTCAAGAAAGCTGTAGGGAGAGACGACCAAAGGGACAAGCTCAAGGAAAGTAATACAAGGATGGATTTGGAGAAGAGTAGTACCGAGACAGTAGAAGTTGTGACCAGAACATAAGTCCAGAGGAGAAACGTAACATCAGGCAACTGGCAGCAGATTCTGGCATCCTAGACACAGGAGCATAGCAGATGAAAGAAGGCTGAGCAGGATCCTAGCCTAGCCAAGCGGTGGGAAAGAGCCAAAACTGACACAGAACACGAAACAAAGGGTGAAGGAACTTTTAAGTTTAAGGTTATTAATGACATTACATTGTGTTTTCCAGGCAGGGTGGCTGGAGAAGTGCAGCAAATCTTAGTAATTGAGATATATTGTGCCAAAGTGATGAAGCTGGCCATTGAGTCCATTGTTGGTGGTCATCTTGGAGCTTAGAAGAATGTTACCCATATAACCAAAAGTTTTCATTGGCCTGGAGTAGTTGTGGTTGTCACCAGGTTCTGCAGGCCTTGTGATGTTTGCTAGAAGATTGTGCCAAGGGGTTGCGCCAGCAAGGTACCATTGGGAAAGTTGCTGCTGATGGAAGAGCAATTCAAGAGTAGATGGAGACTTAAATGGACTATATTGCCAATGCCAGAGAAGGGCAACAGGTACATCCTGATAGTGGGAGACTTCGCTACAAGGTACCCAGAGGCAGTGGCACTTCCTAAAATAGAAAGTGAGCAGGTAGCACAGGCACTATTCAAATTTTTCAGCAGGGCAGGATTCCCCAAGGAGACACCCAGCAACTGAGGTATGCAAGTAACTTCCAAAATGATGAGGGAGATGACCCATCTGGTGAGCATCAAGTAGCTGTTTATGACTGCATAATCAAGGATGGTATGGATTGTGGGAAAGGATCAATGATGTGCTAAAATCTGTGCTGAACATGTGCCAGGAGAGACTGAACGATTGGGACCAGTGTCTATCAGCGGTCCATTTTTGTGTATCGAGAGGTACTGCAGTTGAATACCAGATTTCCATGTTTGAGCTATTGTATGAAAGGACTGTGAGAGGACCAATGCAGATTCTCAAGGAGTCAGTAAGGTCCTCTCTACTAACATTTGAGGATGAGTATGCCCCTGGGATAGCAATGGGACCTAAAATCATAAGCTATACGAGGAAGAAATGTTGCCAAGGATGAACAAGGTTCAACCTAGAAATACGCGAAGGGCAACAATCACAAAGTATTAACAAAGCGTAATTAGCTAATATCTAAAGTCTGTCAATGAGCAGATATTAAGGAATAACCAGAGCCAACCTAAAAAAATGTGAATGAATGGGCCCTGTATCAGTAAATGAAGATGAAACTTCAAAGTTTACGAAAAAAAACCACATGAATACACATAGCCTATAAAGGACTTCAGAAAATAAATTTAATCATATGTATACGAACACAAACTAATTTTCTTTTAATCCTCTAAAATATCTCGTACAGGGTCACAGAATTTTGACAGATTTTGGATTAATACACTTAAAAGACTTAAGCTTTCAAACGAGACCCAAAACTAACAACGTCTATTCACAGGACACAGACTTAAGGGCAGATTTATGGTTACTATAAAGGTAAGGCTTCCTGACAGACACCGAAAATCAACATTAAGACTTCTGTTCTGTGCAATAAGGTTGAGAAAATGAATGAATAATGTCACTGATAATTGCAATATGTAAATAAATATATTAAATAAATATATTAAAATATAGATGCTTTGATATACAAATACTACTGAAATCGAACAAACCTAGAATCACAACACATCGTGTACAAGGAGTAACTAGTATACCTGTACGTATAAAGGCCGACGGGAGGGGCAACCTCGTGCCCTTATCTCGCCCAGAAAGGAGGGACTTAACCCGGAAGAAATGATAGGCCTAACTCATGAAAGGTTACAGATAATACGCAACCTGGGAACATGAAATAAGGAAGAGAATTTCTGGCAGTAGAAGGAGAAGAAACAGTCACCAAACCGAACGCCAAAATTACTGTTAATTCCCACGGTTTAGCTCATTCGTTCTTTAAAGGGCTTTTGTAACTTATCCATTTCCTCCGACTACTAATCTTCCACCCTTAAAATAATCAGGGCTGTTGCTTCCTTTGGGGTCAGGGCTCCACACTTTCCATGCCCCTTTCTTTTTCTTGTCATTTTTGTCAGGTCTGGGATATACTGTACAAGGGCATGGGACTGCCCATCCATTTCCCTTTTGCCTTATAAGATATGGCCAAAATAGCACAAACTTGAAGACAGCCCCTTTGGTAAAGCTAACAATCATTGAACCTTATTTTCCAAAAGCAAATGGCAATAGGACGAGCAACCTAAAGCCTTTTTCTAATTTAGGACATAAGGAAAAAATAAAAAAGAAACGGAAATGGCGAGGGTTAACCATGAAAGCAGCGACAGGCTTTTAACATCCTGAAGGAGTGTTGTATGTCATGAAAACAAAATTCAGAAATCATTACGGATTATGGAAAGCAGTCTGTTACCTTAGTTTTTAACACCGTCACCAAATCACAAAAAATAATTCACAGCGCTAATCTGGCTTAAATGGGAAATTATAAAAAAGTTCCTTATATGATTCGGTTATTAGAAAAGAAACTCCTAATCTTTACAGAGCAAGTCTAGCTTCCTCTGGGCATATGAGACTTTGCATTAAGAAAAAATGTTAATCTTTTCGATAGCTTTCCGCTCACCTCACAGGAAGTGACAGCATTTATATGGCTGAAATTGTATTTGTGACACGAGTCCCATACAAGAAAAGTCGACCAGTTCTTTACAAATGGTAATAAGTCAGATAACCAATAACAACTGCGCCTTTAATCAAGTCACTACTTGGTAACGTGGCAAGACAACGATATCGATGAGAATCACTGAGCTCTGAGGTCAAATTTGAAATAAACGCAAGCAAGGTTGCTCTTTCATTCAGTCTGTTGTTCATTTTCGATGAGTGAAACCCTTACCGGCACCAATAATGCTCATAAAAACAGTAAGATAAAACTCTGTTACTTAAATCAGCTAACCAACAACGGCGTAATAATTTTTTGCAATAATGCACCTGCAACATGGTACCCCTGATATAAAACTGCCAAGACAAATGAATATATTTGCAAAGAAACACTATCGTCAAGGACAATGCTTAAACAGAAACTTACAATGATCAAGGGCAATGAAATCTATTTAAACACAGAAGAGTGACACTGCTCGGTCAAGCAAAAGTGACAGTTGCGAGAAAAAAGGGGAAGCAACTAAAAATGAACCTTGTTCCTGGTAATTTCCCTCACAAAAGTCTTTTATGCACACAGGTGTCATTTTTTCACGTGTCTACTATGAGTGAGGCTTCCTAATATTAAAGTAGGTGGGCGGAGCTAATAAAAACAACTTGGCTGGGAAGGGGAGACAAGGAAAACTTCAGTTACTTTAGTTTCTCAAATTCTTTTCCTCCTCGTCAGTTCGTATCCTACCATAGATACACACACACACACACACATATATATATATATATATATATATATATATATATATATATATATATATATATATATATATATATATATATATATATATATATATATATGATATGAGTGCGCGTGTGTGTGTGTTTTTCACTATATATATTTTTCATATATATATAAATTTAGAAGGGCTCTCTTTCTCTCTCTCTCACTAAATATATATATATATATATATATATATATATATATATATATATATATATATATATATATATATATATAATTTATATATATATATAAATTTATATATACAGAGAGAGAGAGAGAGAGAGAGAGAGAGAGA
This sequence comes from Macrobrachium rosenbergii, assembly GCF_040412425.1. Classification (NCBI taxonomy): domain Eukaryota; kingdom Metazoa; phylum Arthropoda; class Malacostraca; order Decapoda; family Palaemonidae; genus Macrobrachium; species Macrobrachium rosenbergii. Next base: position 21,386,838 of record NC_089796.1, read on the forward strand.
GAGAGAGAGAGAGAGAGGTCCTTCAAAGTGAAAATATATACAGTGAAAACACTCATATATATAAACATATATATAACATATATACAGTATATATATATATATATATATATATATATATATATATATATATATATATATATATATATATATATATATATATATATATACTTAGTAGGAGGATACGAATTGACGAGAAGAAAAGAATTTAAGAGCTAAAGTAACTGAATTTGCTTGCCTTGTCTCTCCTTCCCAACCCAGTTTTTTTATTAGCTCTGCCCACCTACTTTAATGTCAGGAAACCTCACTCATTGTGGACCCTGTGAAAAAATGACACCTGTGCACAGTAAAAGACTTGCTTGTGAGGGATATTACCAGGAACAAGGTTCATTTATAGTTGCTTCCCCTCATCTCCCTTTCAACATTACCACGTTTATGTATGCTGAATTCTGAAAACTAATTAAAAGTATCCACAAATACAGGCAAGGTTAATGTTGATACGGTCCACCAGTTAGACACCTATTATTGATAGTTGGAAGAACAACGAGTTTGGGCCGTTTTCTGGAAAGACCCTTGCCCTGTTTGCCTAAGCATTGAATTTTGTACTTTATGGTTAGTATTTATTGTTATTTCACTATATTTTGCCCTTACTATAAGATTCACAGCCGATGCCCCGGTGTTTTTCCGGAATAAAATTTTATAAACGTACCTGACAAAGATGACACTTTGTCACAGGGTATCTTACTTCCCTACCTAATTTTTTACTGTATTCTGTATTACGAGAGTTGCATAATTCTGGTAATTATAAGAGTAACGCCGGCTTCTTGTAGGCATCGCCAGCAAACTCAGAGGAATGTCTTTCGAAGATATGATGACGTAACTTATGACGTCATTAACTTGCCTCCCCCTCGATGGATAATCGGCTATTCGCGAAAAAGTCTCAGCCTCTGGCAACAATGAAATACAACCAATACTCCTTGTTTACACTTTGTAGTAGTGGTAGTAGTAGTAGTAGTAGTAGTAGTAGTAGTAGTAGTAGTAGTAGTAGTAGTAGTATATAGGATTTATGCCATGAAGTCGAATGCTAAAATCCTTGAAGAAAAGGGTTTCCACAAGTAATCCGAGAAATTACTTTCTATCACTATTTCTCCATTGAAAAATTATATAATTAAAAATCAGTTAACAAAATGAAGAAAGCTTTGGTATTCGTCGTAACTCCTTTGATATTTTTCCTAATATAACAGTGACGATCATTGTAATAAATAGACAATTGCATAGGATTAGATTGGTAAGCGATCTTAACACAAAATGACCAACAACCCTCTATCTTTTTTTCTTGCTAATATTCCGTAATTTTTTTTATACATTGCTTTTTCCTTGCTTGCTTTCCAACACCTTCAACTATTTCTCAGACCTGAATGACATTAATAGGTTGCACCCTTAAGCTATGCCCTAAATTCCATGATCCAAATCAATCCAGTCCACTGTGAAGAGTGGCCAGTTTAAAATAGTAACCTGTCAAGTATAAGGTGATGGGGAAATTAAAATGGAGATTGCCATTTATTTATAAAGTGGCTCGAACACCAAGGTGTATTTTCTGTAAGTTTTGTCGGTGTTTGAGGAGTTGGTTTTTAGAGTAGATCATTAAATCGATATACTTCGACTTACTGATAAGTATCAATATGTGTACTACATTTTTATAATGAAACAACTATTGCTTTATAGAGCATATATAATTATCTTTCTGCACCTTATGGAAGTCAGCAAATGACGAAAACTTGGTAGCCTTGGATGTCCGGGTGTACTCCTTACTCAAAAAAGGGCCCTATTATACCTTTGCTTGTTCAAGCTTACGTAGGGTTTGCCACGGGCCTCCTCACTTCTAAACAATTGTGCAAGTGGAATCACAAAAGCTGTCCTGCAACCAGGGGGACAATGCCTTATCATAGCCGCCATTCTTGAAGCCTTGACAAAGTACGAATATTCATTCAGAATTTCAGAGACGGCCGTTTGTCGTCATCACCTTGTGGGAGGAGCCGGTACGTCATATGTTTGCGTCACGTATAACTTTGAACCTATACATTAGAGTGTCCCGCCACTGGCTTCGGCTGCTTAATTTTACTCCTATGAATATACTTTTTTCTAATATAAGTAATAAAGAATGCTGCCGAAAATTAGGTAGGGATGTAAAGTATACTATGGCTAAGTAATATCTTTGTCAAATGCACAGAAAGAAGTTATTCCGGAAAAACACCGGGACAAAGGCTCTGAATATCATAGTAGACGATCTCTCTCTCTCTCTCTCTTCTCTCTCTCTCTCTTCTCTCTCTTTCTCTCTCTCCTCTCTCTATATATATATATATATATATATATATATATAAATATATATATATATATATATATATATATATAAATATATAATATATATATATATATATATATATATATATATAGAGAGAGAGAGAGAGAGAGAGAGAAGAAGAGAGACTGTCTCTCTCCTCTCTCTTTCTCTCTTCTCTCTCTCTCTCTCTCTCTTCTTTCTCTCTCTCTATATATATATATATATATATATATATATATATATATATATATATATAGAGAGAGAGAGAAAGAGAGAGAGAGAGAAAGAGAGAGAAGAGAGAGAGAGACTGTCTAAGGGCAAAATATAGTGAAACAATAAATACTAACCACAAAGTACAAAATTCAATGCTTAGGCAAGCAGGGCAAGGATATTTTCCCAGTATCAATCATAGGTGTCTAACTGGAGGGCCTTGTCAACATTAACCTTGCCTGTATTTGTGGATATTTTTAATTAGTTTTCAAAATTCACCATACATGATCGTGATAATGATGAAAGGGAGATGTAGACGGCTTGGACAGGTAATTAGCGCAAGCCCTTGTTAGGGTGGTACATGATAGTGTCCCTTCGGCTTCTGTGGGCATCAGAAGAGTTGGAAGACCCTGACTTACTTAGATAAGAAGTGAGACAGGAGCTGTAAGTAAGTGGAGATTGTGGAAGACAAAGCACTGGAAAGATATGGGTGGCGAAATTTAGTCGAGACCCCTTGCTTCACAAGCCGTTGAGAGAGAGAGAGAGAGAGAGAGAGAGAGAGAGAGAGAGAGAGAGAGAGAGGATACTGGTTCGTTACGATGATGTTGCACGAGCAAAGAAAATAGAGATTCAATGTAGCCATCAATACTGGCTACTTAGTGAGACCACTTAATGCTGGCAAGGGAAATTAGTACTAGCCAACAGTTCTTACGTTAGCACACTGATGGGTAGTGATAAAGGTGTTGTTTATAATGTAACGACGACCTTGAATTTATGTCCATATGAAACCGATAAAATATCACCTAGATAGTCTAGGCCTAATATGAAAATACTTTGCGTAACATTAGGCCTAGTATTCTTTAACGTTAATGTTTAAGCCATGATCAATGTTGACTAAAACAGCAATTCCTTGGGCTTTTTAATGGCTCAAGAAAACCAGCACACCAAGATCTTTCCGAAAATGGTGTAAGGTACGAACAAAGTAGTTATACATTGTTCATTTATTGAAAACTGTACAGGTTAAGCTGATCTCCATTGAATTCTGGCTGGTTTACCTGACAAACTCTGAAAACCAAATCGACGCTGGTGATGCTGCTCGTGCATAGGCCTAGGGCCCCTAGGCTATACAGTTATACCTTGATCTAAAGTGCAATAGTGTAATGATCAACTGAACGGTAAACAGTCCATGAAACTGTATTAAACTACCCAACCTATCTTCGGTTTAGGGAAACATGTTTCCATGGTCTGATGTTCTACAACTTGCTATAAAAAAGCTAAGCACACGAGACTCGAAAACTTGGATATCGTAAACTGTAATATTATCTTAGCTGCTTTGCTAAGTCTTCTACTTTTTTATTTTAATTTTCTTTGACATGTTTATCTTGCAATATTAAGCTTGCCTCTTGGCAACTCAAGTTCTTGCTCACTGGAACAAACCGTCAGGCTGACAATTCAAGGCTCGTTTCCCGGAAAATCTAGTTTGACGGCAGTGACCCTTTCAACAAGTTATTGCAGATAATGACACTCTCATAAGAATAAAAGTTTTCCCCCCTCATGGTTCATTAGCAGTCAAGCTAATACAAAATGAAGAAGCAATTTTAACTCACCATTTTCTCTGGGCTAATAAAATGCCCCAACGAACACAAAAACTTGTCCGAGACCAAAGCTGTAAACACCTTCACGCTCGCTTACAATAGTAACCGAAAGTCAGATTCTGCATTTCTGAAACTGAGCCAAACTTACTCCATAGATATGAAAAAAATCACTAAATACCATTTCCATTTCTTGTATCATAACCCCAGGCCAGAGATCCAGATTTATCTCTAATCACAGATACCTAGAGCTTCAAAAATTGATTTGACCGTATGAACATGACATAATCTCAAGCGTTAGTGGGGAGAAAAGTCAAGATGAGAGCGAAAGGAGGCTGGTTCCCGGCCTGCCAAAACGCCATCTTGTTACTCCTACTACAGTCATTGGACAGTGCTGTCGAGTCTTTGTCTTTCTCTCCTAAAATCAACCCTGCTGAATTGTCTAGACATTTAGAAAATTTTAAGCTTTTGCATCCATTTCTTGTAAGTATTAAGAATTTCTATGCATGAAAGTAATCTAAAAATACAATGGAGAGAACAATGTTTTTTATTTGTTTAGATAAATGAACATGGAAATATAAAATTATATCATAAGATTAAATTTTAGTCCTCCACAATAAAAAACAGGCTTGATTAAAACATTATAATCATCATTTAAAATAGACAATCTTGTGTTAATACCAGACTCTACCATAAGGAGCAACGTCCATTAACTGTAAAAACCACAAAATAAACAGAATTATATATGAATACCACACTATAAGGTATAAATAAAGCTGCTGATAACTCAGTTCTCTTTTATTGGACGTCAATTTTTACTCTACAAAACAGGAGGCTGCTTTGACCGTAGAATGAAAAGCTCCTTAATGAATCAAGTGTCGAAGACATTTGCAGCAAAGGAACAATTAAAAAACGTTACGAAATATTTATATATGGAAGAAAACATAGCATCAGGAGAGACGAAATGAGTGAATAACTACTAGAGGCGGGTTGTGGAAGAGAGAATAAGCCAATTGGCAGTGAGTCTAGGACTATCCTTTGGAAAGAGGTCCAACGTTCAAAATAGCTCTTAGCTTTATTGTTGCTTAAAACCTATGCTTCAAGACACTTGCGTGGTGAGGGGAACAGGCGTAATAAGGATGGCCGGATACTCTCGAACAAGCTTTTTCACGGAAAAAGCGTAGAACCTTTTCTGGTATTGTTTTTCATAACAAACGAAGCCTTAATGCCTAAAGTCGGTTTATTATAGCTTTTAAATTTTCATATAATCTTTAGTCTATCTACTTTTAAATAAATATTCCTTTTGATATGTTATTGTCTTAAGATCACAAAGTTCCATATTAGATTATCTCTAATGAGCTGTAAATCTGGTAGATGGCATAAGCTTCTATGTAAAATGTATACATATATATATATATATATATATATATATATATATATATATATATATATATATATACATATATATACTACAATGCTTTTAATGTTTAAACTGATTCGACCAGATGAAGTGAAACAGACAATAAGGCACAAGTTTCATCGTTAGATGTCTGCTGCATGGGAAATATAATGTTAGTTAATGTTAACCTCTAGGCACTGTGGAAATATTATGAAAGAGCCTTTTGATTCATAAAATGCCCCAAAACCGATATCTAGCCGCAAAAGAAGTTATCTTGAAAAAAGCTGTTTAAAGATGGGATATAGATGGGATAACATCCCATCCCTATTATCATTCCAGCACTACCTTAAGAGAATCTGTTTAGTGCTGGAATACAATACAGACAGAACTAAACTTGGATAAGAGACGCCATCTTTAAAGGAGCTGTTCATGACTGGGGCATCACTGAGATATCAGAATAACATCCCTTCCCTGTTATTGTCTTCTCACTTAACAAGGAACAGTTAGACTTACAGAAATGACGATTTCAGGGGAATAGTACTAAAGATATGGTAGAATAATGAAAATAAGTAAAAAGACTTCTTATAATAAAAGGCATTCGTAGTACTAAGAACCTTAAATAATTTCATAACGGCGTGTAATAGCTTGGAAGTAGGCTTGCCAATTAGTATTTCTTTTTGTTTATTTTACGTCTAAAGTTTTAAGAAGTGCAAGAAACATGACCCTTAACTTCAGAATAAGTTACACAGTAACATATTCTTTATTTAAAAAGGAAAAACTTCAACGGAAGAGTAAAAGTATTCATCCTTTTTCCTTGATCATGTTTTGGGGAGATACTCAAGACTCAGCTACTCTTCTTCTTCCTTTTAGTAGTTGTCGACGTACTCTCCCTCAGCGTATTCCTCTTCGTCTTCGTATTCTTCGTCTGCTGTGGCCTCCTGGTACTGCTGGTACTCTGATACCAAGTCATTCATGTTGGACTCTGCCTCGGTGAACTCCATTTCGTCCATTCCCTCACCCGTGTACCAGTGGAGGAAAGCCTTTCGCCTGAACATAGCGGTGAATTGCTCTGAGATTCGCTGCAAAACGGGAAAGAAAAGTAAACACTATGCCGTTACAAGCTGAGCGGAATTTCTAGACAATGAGTATCTCTGGAAAATTTTATATTAATTCTTTCACGATTTCTGGGGACGCCAGTCCAGGCAGCCTAACACCATCATGTGGCCTGCATTACATAAAGAAGAAAATGGGAAATGATGTTATGAACAGTGCACGCAGCGGAAAGAAGTAGCTTCATGCACTGATTAAGTGTATTCTGACGTCATATTTAGTAGGGTCACTGATGTCAGAATGCCATATGTAACACTGGTACTTATGTCATATGATGACGAGTGAACTTACAGTATCAAGAACCATCAACAAAATAATTATCTATACAAAAATAGATGATGGCAACTTTAAAGCAAGCATTTCACAGGGGCACAAGATTGTTCCAGATGTCAGTATGTCAGTCTGTCAGGGGAATCTCCTGTAGCTTTACATGATCTGTTCTGTCCCTTTTCATTTCTGGGTTTTTATTCATAGGGTTGCTTCAGCAGCTTCTATGAAGTTGCTTTGATACAGTTTTGGAATTAGATGATGGCTCCTGTGTTTTTAAAGGCACAACTGAGCCTTTCTGTAAACAACTGCAAGAAAGGACATTATATATCTTCAAAGTACCATTGAAAAGAAAGTCATTCGTTACCGTAATAAGTAATAACTAGACAAGGTTCAGCAGTTCTGACTAGACGAATAGCTTCGGTGTTTCTGCAAGCATCAAAGAGAAGTGAGCCTACGTCCTTTTTGAATGCTAAAAGGGCTTCCTTCTCTACCTGAATAAGCACATCTTAAACAAGGCTCATTCTTTATCCTAAATTAGACAAGGTCATTCTGTAGCTCTACACGCACCAGTGAGGTAGAGATGAGTCTGTGCCTTCATGAGGACCAATCAATCACTTTGTTTTCATAAGAATCTGGGACAAGGTTCATTCTTTACATTCATAAATCCTAAGTGGACAAGCGCCAGTCAGAGTTATGAGCATTAATTCAACAAATCACTTCGTACCTTCATAAGCACTAGTTAGAGAAGAGTCGTTCTATAGGGTACCTTCACAAACAAATTGAACAGGAATCAGTCAGTAAAGTATACAGTATACTTTTATAAACGTGAGTTGAGCAAGAGTCACTCCATACCTTCATGAGCACTGAGTAGACAAAAGTCACTCTCTACCTTTACAAGTACCAGTTGGAAAACAGCCAGTCTGTTCCTTCACTGCCACCAATTACACTCACCTTAAACAGATCCTGAATAGCAGTCGAGTTTCCGATGAAGGTTGCTGCCATCTTCATTCCTCTGGGTGGAATATCGCAGACGGCGGTCTTGACGTTGTTTGGAATCCACTCGACGAAGTAGGAGGAGTTCTTGTTCTGGACGCTCAGCATCTGTTCATCCACCTCCTTCATGGACATGCGCCCTCGGAACACGGTCGCCACCGTCAAGTACCTGCCGTGGCGGGGGTCGCAAGCGGCCATCATGTTCTTGGCGTCGAACATCTGAGAAGTTAGCTCTGGGACGGTGAGTGGCCTGTACTGCTGTGACCTGGAAAGCAAGGAATGAGTTAAAAAAGATGCTTTTTTGAAATTAAGTTTTGTTACAGAACATATCAAAAAGTCTTTGTTACAATGACTGAAGCATAAAAAAAGTTAACACCATAGAAATGAAAGTTTACTGGAACTGGTACATTTCTGTTTGTAGAGCTGTAACCTTGGACTGGAGGAAAGTTTGCCATGGTTTACCTCTTCCCCCGCCCTCTCGTTATGCTTTTTTTTGTCTATGCTTGGCCTGGATGATGGAACTGCGTTTCTAATTCCAACGACCTTGGCATGAAAACGATTCAAGATGAATAACTATTATCAGCATCAACAGGGCTGTAATAACGAGATTTCTGTTTCCTTCTTGGTGAATTTGTTTGTTATCTTCCAAGTTCCCGTAGATTTCAGCTTCATTTTATTTAGCCTGCTTGCAAAATCCTGAATTGAGCACTTCCAGACTGTCTTAATTCTACTCCAAAACCAAATAAAACTCATCATATCTAATCAAACCTAACTATCAGCACTATCATCACCCTTAGTGCTGCTAATGCAGTGCTTACCCTCTTGCTGTCAGAGGAGCGAATCCTGGCATGAAGAAGTGAAGACGTGGGAAAGGCACCATGTTGACAGCAAGTTTCCTAAGGTCGGCGTTCAACTGACCTGGGAATCGGAGACAGGTCGTGACACCGGACATCGTGAGGGAAACGAGGTGGTTCAGGTCACCGTATGTGGGCGTTGTCAGCTTGAGTGTCCTGAAACAGATGTCGTAGAGGGCCTCATTGTCGATGCAATAAGTTTCGTCTGTGTTTTCGACAAGTTGGTGGACGGAGAGGGTCGCGTTGTAGGGCTCGACGACTGTGTCGGAAACCTGAAGAAGAAGAAGAATGTAAACAAACGGCTTCTCATAGAGAATGTCATTAGCAGATTGGGACAGTACGCCTTTAAAGTTTTTACTGCAGAGTTGATTTTTTATGTTTACACAAAAAAGTAAAAAATAATTCCTCAAAGCATAATTTATGATATGCCTTTACAGCTTAATGAACGAATGAACAACGTTATATGAATAGTTTCAACTCAAACGGAGAATTTAGTGATCATTTTAATTATCTTCACTTTAGCTTTAGCTTTTTCCTAAAGCAGCGTTTAAGCAGCAAAATTACAGAGAAAGAAATTTGTAGTCAGTTTGATAAAATGCAATTATACCGTTAAAAGAATAAAAATTCAGACGTCGCTGAATAACGACTTTGAGTCATGAAGGAGTTTACCTAGGCACTATGAACAAATATATAATACAAACACACACACACACACACACACACACACACACACACACACACACACATATATATATATATATATATATATATATATATATATATATATATAATATATAATATATAATATACTCAAGCCGCACAAAGGTCCAAACGTTTCCAAACTACCTCAGTTACTTCGTCACAGCCTTCGCTGACGAAGTTCAGAAATATTCGGAACTTATATGAGTTTTTAAATAACGAAGAAATTCCCTAACTTCACACACACACATATATATACATATATAGTGTATGTTATATATATAAATATATATATGTATGTATGTATGTATATGCGCTTGCGTTTGCGTGCATATGCTTATAATAACGCTTGCACGTGATTTCATATACCAAACCCCACCGGGAGAAAATTAAACCATAAGTGTACCCAAACCTGACATACTTCACATGAACATATTTTACACAATGGGCACAAAGCATTTTAAAATCAATCATTGCATTTCTGCAAGCAAAGTCAGATCCAATCAGCTTCAAACTTTGGGATGAACAATCCCTGCTGACGTAAGGCAGGCTTAACTCGAACCCTACCTTTGGGCTGGGCATGACGGAGAAAGTGTTCATGATTCTGTCTGGGTATTCCTCTCGGATCTTGGAAATGAGGAGCGTGCCCATGCCGGAGCCGGTACCCCCTCCGAGAGAGTGGGTCAGCTGGAATCCCTGGAGGCAGTCGCAGTTTTCGGCCTCTTTTCGCACCATTTCGATCACAGAATCGACCAACTCGGCGCCCTCTGTGTAGTGACCCTTGGCCCAGTTGTTGCCTGCCCCGCTCTGACCTGTGGAAGGAACACAAGATGTTAGGTCTGAGGATGGAAATTTCGTTTCAGTAATCAAATCACTTGGTTTTGTGATTTAATACGATGGATAATCAGAAAGTCGAAATACTTCCAAAATCAATGTAAGCGTGAAGTCAGTTGTTTTATATGTATGAAATTAAGCCGGTCAAAACGCTACCAGTATGACCTGCCATTTTCACTTGATTTAAAATGTTACCAGTGTTACTTATTCAAATCAAAACGGTTTCCAATATGATGAAGCAACAAGGAGCTTTGATATCTTGCCAGTGCTTGTTAGCAGAGAAAGAAAATACCCTGGCAGTACTGGAATGTTAAGTATTACTATGACATTTAAAAATACCCGTTGTTTTAAAAGTTACTCATATTTTGAAAAATTTAAGAACACATGTTACATTTACATATATATATATATATATATATATATATATATATATATATATATATATATATATATATATATATATATATATATATAAGGAAACGTACCAGAAAGGCTAGCGATCATTTTATTTTCAAAATAACTCACGAACTCCATAACAACATGAGACCATTGGCTAACAAACAAATTTTAACTATCTATGTTTAATATCCATGCTTAACAAAGTTGCAGCACACCTTCGGAGTCTGAGCGTGAGTGATAACGGGTGACAATAAGGCCCGATGAGCTCAGGGAGCGAGAGAAAACAGGAACTTACCGAAGACGAAGTTATCTGGCTTGAAGAGCTGCCCGAAAGGCCCGGACCTGACGGAGTCCATTGTGCCGGGCTCCAAATCGACCAGGATAGCTCTGGGCACATATTTCCCACCTGCAAGAAACCCATTTTGAAAGTTCACTCGGACAAATCAAATCCTCGTCAGAGCAAAATAGCGAGGCATAGTAAATCAGTAAGAGTTTACGGTACAAAAATGCTGCTAATTAAGGAACCTAATTGCATGCAACTGAAGCGAAATCATGAGTGAGAGAGCGGTGGAAACGGAATATCTGCCTCATACAAGCAAGCATTTCATGTTTACGCGGGCTTGGTCCTTTCAGAGGGAAACCTCCCTTTGACAGACCCTTCTTTCTGCTGCGAGTGCCTTCTCGCGCCTCTTCAAATAGCTTCGTTCCTTACGAAAAGAAACCCTTCCCCGTCCTTACCATCTCTTGGTATACACTAAATCTTCCCCCGTAGCACTGAATGACACAAGTACTTTACATCAGAATGAGTTTTTCCTACAACATTTTACAGGAGAGAACAAATCACAAATATAACAAGGAGTTATATTCTGAAAAATTATAGTCAGTATCACTGTCGAAATTTTGTTGTTCATAAAGCTTTTATTACATCCGCAAATGAGCGAATACTCTTGGTTCGGTTTGCGTCTTGGTATCTTAAGTGTCACACAAAAACTTATGCGGTGAATTTTACGAAAATTTAACCAAAGTTGACTTCGTGACTAACAAGTAATTAGATTTGGGAGAGATAGGCTTGTAACTTTTGGTGAGAATGGACCTGTAAAATGAGAGGGGGGGGGGCGGTGGTTTGCTTAGATTGCTCAGCCTTGGTGGAGATTTGTGGTTTTCGAAAGCTCTTGGTCTCCATTTTCATTGTTGTTGCCGATACCATTATCGTTACTTCTATTATCTTTGTTGTTGTTGTTATTGCAGCATAGGAAATACTTCATGTCAAATATTAGAAATCTGCATGCGTTCTTTCCATAATGTTGTCAGTTTATTCATCTCTAACCTATGTCTGTTAATTAAAAACGAAATAAAAGGAACTCTCACTTCGCGTTTGGAAGAAGCTGCATGAGAAAAAAAACTCACCAGTACATAATGGGAATAAATACTTTTGATTGAATGTAATACAGAATCATTACCAGTCTCTTTGTAATATTGCAATATAGGCCCAATACACCTTAAGGAGGAATTAGTTTTAAGAATGTTTCCTGATGTTTTATTGAGGTAATGAGATTGCAAAAATAGACATCTAAAAACAGCAGCTCATTTCATGAACACTTACAGTTTAATTTAAGTAGGAATTTTGGTTATTAAAACTGATAAAGATATTGGAAGCACAGGGAAGGGAGAAAGAAGTTTTTACGACGTAAGAGAGAGAGAGAGAGAGAGAGAAAGGACATGGCTATGGCCATGAATGTGCATGATAAGTGTATTGTGCCTTATAAGACAGAGAAATCATGAATATGTGTATGTGCATGAGAATCAGAGATCATGGATCGTCAGTGTATGTGTATGTATGTGTGTTTGAGAGAGAGAGAGAGAGAGAGAGAGAGAGAGAGAGAGAGAGAGAGACGTACCTCGAAAGAAACATGAAGATAGGTCTATCTCTACAAAGGTTAGCGCATGCTGCGCCGGCACAAGATTGCCAAGACAGCAGGAAGTAATGATCTCGGAAATCGATCGGGAACCTCATAAACAAGAGGTAAGCGATAACGATGGGTTTGGGAAGGTTTCTCGGGGGTTAGGGGGATGAGGGAGAAGAATGTAGGTGGCTGTAATGATGACGAAGGGGGACCTCGAAAAATTACGAGAGAAAGATAAAACAAGGAGGCAGGGTGGACTCGGAAAGACTCCTCTCAACGAAAAGGTTGGTAACCATGATTCGAGGAGAAATTCTTTCTCTGCGGCATTTTTTCGTGTTCCTTGACGCCGAAAATAGACTGAAAGGGAAGGTACTACTTTTGCGTGGTTTCCCGCACGATTCTGAAAGAGGAATTGTCGTCTTGGTTGAAAAGAATTGTCTTTTCCAACTGACATTCATTATTCAGTCTATTACTGACTGGAATTGTAAGATCAAACCAATTTCCATTCTCATTTTGAGCCCCAGACGTTGAATCTACTGATTTTCCAGTAAAGGTTAGTAATTTAATTCAGAAACTGTCAAGCTGGAGTCTTAATTCAATTTCAGCCGGAAAATTTGGCTGTCAAACATATACTGTAATTTTATTCCATTATGTAAAGATTGACTGAAAAAAGTCCTTTGATCCTAACCTAAAGGGAAACAGTTGGTCTACTCCAGAGGCTAACAAACCTGGTCGTAAATCAGTTTACTTACTAGTCCTCGAAGAAAAATGTTGGTATCCCTGATCTGAATGCTGTGGCTGGGATATTCATTCCATATATAAAAAAAAAATCAGATGCAACAGATGTGTTGGTTTGTAAATGCAGAGAAATAATCCTGCGACTTTTAATGCAGAGACCGATGGATATGGTAGCCTTGTACCCTTGCACAACCAAGAATTATGAAAATAAAAAGCAGAAGTAGTAGGAAAAAAGTAGGGCGTAACTCCGAGGGAAAAGATAGACACCATTTCTCATAATTCCGAGTAGTGTTTCTCAGCTTCCGGGAATCTAGATTTAAAAAGAAATTTTACATCGTACGATGCCAAGCCATTCAAAATCAAGCTGACTAAGCTAACACGAGCAGAATTCGCTGAAATAAAACTCACTGCGTCGATGCATTTCAAAAGCAAATATAGTGGAAATGATGAAAGACGCACTAGGCTCCACTAATGATCTAAATTTCTTCTAAGACTAGGACCATGCAATAAAGAAGCGACTGCATGATAGTACACTATAGTAGTGATGATTGAGTCTAAGATATAAAATGAAATGGAGTGAGATTATACACGTAGACATGTAGTTATTAACAGGATTTGTGGATGAAAAACAGAATGGAAGGGAATCCTCGTTCGGCGAATTGGAAAAATGATTATGACTGTAGCTTCTGTCAGTAGATTACAGTGATTTTAAATCCAATAGTTAGCTCAGAATTAATATATATACTGTATATATATATATATATATATATATATATATATATATATATATATATATATATATATATATATATATATATATATATATATATAGATAGATAGATATATACAAGTACCCCATAATATCGCTATCTTTTCATCTGAATACCTAGGCTTATACCTACCCTGGGGATTACATATAATAGGTGCACGTGTAAATTAACGTAAATTAGTAAAGAAAACTATAATTATATATATATATATATATATATATATATATATATATATATATATATAAAGCCACAAATATCGTTAATATCGAATTCACTATATCTGAGGACTAACTTACTCGCAAGAGTGATTGTAGCTGAGGAGTGCTTCTGCGCCGGCCAGGATTCGAACCTTGGACTGGTTTATAAACAACGATGAACAGTGACTTTGATACTAAAGGTGCCGAAGCGCTTACCAGCTGTAATTCCCTTTGAATGTAAATTACTTCTGTTGCATAATGAATTCAATGTTATGCAATGTGTGTGGCTCAATATTGGTGAATATGAAAAAGTCACGCGTCTGTAGGAACAAACATTCATAAAAAAGAAATGTATATATATATATATATATATATATATATATATATCTATATATAATAATCATATATATATATCATAAGAGTTAGTTCACAAAACGTCAAATGCTAAGAGTAAAAAACACAAAAATATTTTGTCTTCTTTGCTTCTGAAGTTAGATATATAAAAACGATAGCTTAATAATAATGAGACGAAAAAATCTTGAATATACTAGACCAAATTCACTGCTAATTACAGTATAAGTGTTGTAACTACTGAACTTACCCGAAGGCAGTTACTAAATTTAAAAATATTATTAGTCATGACTAGCTTTAGCAAACGTAATGACTAAATTTAGCAAAATTTAAGACGAAGAGTTAAATTTATCGGAAAACAACGCCTTCATTTAAGGAAGGCAATTACCGAGCAACGTAACATGTCAACTTTCCCCAATTTTACACGTCGCTCTCTCCCCACGACACTGTTTAGCGCCATGAAGACCCGCATATCTTTCGTATTCTAACGACCCTCTGGTATTGATCACCCCCAGAGCCTTCTTTGTATACTTCTATGTATACTCCTACGTATACGTATCACCACCAACACCCTCGGCGTTGTGTACACAGTGAGGTGTATTGCGTGAGCTGCACAAATGAGGAAGCGCGTGTGATTATAAGGAAAGAGTTTGATGGGTGGAGATACTGCTGCAATATAACAGGTTGTCTCCGTCATTTGGAGTTTGTTAATTGCCCTTCGTTTTGGGCTCTGCTTGTTTGGTTTGGTTTGTGCGTGCAGTTGGTTGTGAATACTGTATGCATATGTATGTATGTCACTCGTAAGTTCGTGTATGTGTATATATATCAATTTATATATAATATATATATATGTATATATATGTGTGTATTAATATACATAAATACATTTACAGTATATAATTACACACAGACATGTATATATACTGTACGTATATACATATCACACTATTACACACACACACACACACACACATATATATATATATATTTATATATATATATATATATATATATATATATATATATATATATATATACATATATATTACATATATATATACCATATATATACATATATATACATGTATATACATACATATATACATATATATATACATGTATATATATGTATATATATATATTATATATATATATATATATATATATATATATATATATATATATAATTTCTCGATTGGATGTTTTCCTTTATGTTTGCTCCACATGGAACCCAACAACTAAGGCCGAATATTAATTTTATGATTTTTAAATAACGGGAGCCTCGCCAATACATTCCAGTTTACCCGTCAAAAAATTACCTCATGACGTACACATTCGTAACTGATATCGACCAGGTGATGGACAAGTAACGGAAGGTGAAGCAGAAAGAAATCTCCCCGCGGAGGAAAGACCATCTTCTTTGGGTGTCTACGCAGTGAGTCATAGGTCTGCTGGGCGGGGCAATGGATCACAATAAGGCTCAAAAGCAAACAGTGAGTGAGTGGTGAGTGAGCGGTGAGTGAGTGAGTGAGTGGGTGTCTGCCAGTGAAGTGACTGCTGCAGCAGTCGATAAAAGACGAATAATTGACAGAGGGACATCGATCTTTTGTGTATTCTTGGAAGGTGGGGAGTAACGACAGTAGGCGATGACTTGGCAGGCGAATGGCTGTGCTTAGAAACGCTTTCTCCGGAGTCAGTTTTCCGATGGAAAACTTCCGTTCTGATTATTGATCACCCCATTCAGTTACTGAAGACTTCGTTTCAAGCAAAATATTAATGTTTCTGTGAAGTGTCATGTATGAAAAAATGGCGTGATGAAGTGACAATTTTAATTTTAATACGTGTATATTAAGAACCAATTTCCTAATGGGAATGAATATTCATAACCAGTCATTTCTCATTACCATCTATGATATTTGTTTTAGTACAAATTATCCTAAAAAGGGGCCACAGCTTATCAATTACTGATAATTCTTTCTCATACAGAAGGTTTGAGCATGTGTTAATCATCATAAGGGGGTAAACCTGACGCAATTACTATGTCTGAACAAAAACCGCGCAACATGAGAGATAAACTTTCACAATGAAGCTGTTACTAAGTACTGATCATTTATCCTCAAAGTTCAATTATTTTATCTATTTTTCTTTTTAATTTCATCTATAGAATTTATTCATTACTTCTGTATTTCTTTTACCGTAAAGGGCTAGTATCCTGTCGCGCTAATAATAATAATAATAATAATAATAATAATAATAATAATAATAATATTTTGTTAAATATTTCCGACAGGGTTCAGTGAATAAGCTTTTTCTAAATATTCATGATGCGCACAATTTTATTCCAATTATTTTTCTTTTTGAAAACCATAGGCCAACAGAACAGAACACAAAACACTTTTTCTAGGCCAGGTTCGCGGAAAAAAAGGAAGATGTTCCATTAATCAGTTAACAAAAACAGCCTACCTCAAGATATAATGTCTGTTCTGTGAAAAACGAGACAAAAACTACGAGTAAGTATAGTAAATGAGTATTTGGGAAAATCAAGATGATAGTAATGACACTGGATAGCATTTTGGTTAACGATGAGAGATTTGCTCATGACTGATATCTTCGAATATTTACTTTGATCCTTCCATATTAATATTTTTTGTGCTAGGTGGACTTAGTCGGTACCGTTCTTGGCTAGCACTCTGCAGAGACCCGCGTTCGAATCTCCGGCGTGAAGGGTAGAGGAAGTTATTTCTGGTGACAGAAATTCATTTCACGATGTAATGTGGTTCAGGATTCACAATAAGCTGCAGGTCCGTTGCTAGTTAATGGTGGTTCTTAGCCACGTAAAAAGGTCTAATCCCCTTCCAGGGCCAGCCTAAAAGCTGTTAATCAGCTCAGTGGTCTGGTTAAACTAAAGGTATCCTTAACTTTTATGCTAGATAGTATATTACTGCCTTGGTTATTGTTTTCATCTACAATTACCCCTTCTCACTGTCATTGTTTCTTTAAATATTGTATGTATTTATTCCTCTTTTGTTATTGTTATTATTACCATCAATTCAGGTGGCAGAATCAATAGAGGATTCATTAACTAAATACACCAAAGGATAGCCAGTTTCTTGTGCTCAGGTCCTAGCTGCCTAAAAGCCAACTACCCCCTCCCGTTGCTCTTTGGTATTTAACCAAGGCCATCCGCCAGGCGCCCAGAGCTGAAGCCGACGAGACAAAGCACTCAATGCCTGAAACCTATCCATCATCCCGCTGCCAATTACTTCAGGTGCTCACACTAGGCAAGGTCACAGTTTTCGATTATGGGTCTAGCCTGTGCCTGAACAGGTGTCAAAACACAGCAGGTGCTCTTACCGGGATCCGGAGGCCCTGACCCGCTACTACCAGCTAGGCCAGGTAGACCTGACGATTACTGAGGGGGCAGGCGCGCAGTTCTCTAGGCCTACTTGGATGAGAACTTCGATGCGGGAGACTGGAGATGAGTGGAGATTGATGAAAGATATGGAATAGGAAAGACATGGGCGGCAACATTTCACAAAGAGCCTTTGCGTCGCTAGGTGTTGGAGGCGATGATAACAAAGGATGATTGTGTTGATACGCATACATTCTCTATAACTGGGACAAAAGGCCATGACTTCAGAGAGGGAGTCTCCACAGAATGGTCATATGGAATATAGAATTCAGGCCAAAGGCCAAGCGCTGGGACCTATGAGGTCATTCAGCGCTGAAATTGAGTGTAAAAAGGTTTGAAAGGTGTAACAGGAGGAAAACCTCACAGTTGCATTATGAATCAATTGTTAGGAGAGGGTGGATACCAAGATGGAGGAAAGAGAATATGAACGGAGATGCAGTAAAGGGAATGAAAGAGGTTGCAGCTAGGGGCCGAAGGGACGCTGCAAAGAACTTTAAGCAATGACTACAGTGCACCACGTGAGGTGCACTGACGGCTACCCCACCCTACCCCCTACGGAAGAGTGGTCACATGAGCAAAACGGAAAAAAATGGCAGGTGAAAATACATGAACGAAACTAATGTCCAGAATATTAGTTCAGCATGGAAAGAAAAACCGCGAACAGGTAAATAAATAGCTGATTACAATCTCTTGTTTTCCTTTGTAGCTCAACGAGGAGGAAATGTTTGCTCCTGAAAATTTCTATGTCTATTTATCTATGATGTTTTATTTTTCAGTTTTTTCCACACCTCTTCAAGAAAAAAGTGAAAATTATAATTAATTCTTTCTTTCATTAAACCAATCCTTCGTTTTTCGTTTTTATGTTGTTTTCATCTCAAGTTAAATAAAGAAAAATGCGCCACATTGATTTACCTCTGAACTCATTTCGTTTTCAACCAGATATTCTAATATTTTTTTTTTATGTGATTACCACCATGGCGAAAACAGAACAGAACCAGAGGGCATACGCCCTTATTCCCACACCTCATTTATTATGTCAAATATCTCTGGCATGAGACAGCGACTGGAATAGTATAAGTTTTATTCGGACTCCATGAAAGGTTCTACTGTTGGTAATCAAAGGAAAAGTAAACAAGTAAATTTTTTAGTAATCCTCATACGAAGGAAATGCTGGTCAGTAATCTCTGTACTCAATGGAAATGTAGTTAGCGATTCTTATACAAAGGAAATTTTTTTTTAGTTATTCTCATTCAAGGGAGATAGCGTTAATTATTATCGTACTGAGTGAATGTTGCTAATAATTTTAATACCAAGAAAAGGTGAAATGTTTGTATACATTACACACACATATATATTATATATATATATATATATATATATATATATATATATATATATATATATAAGAAAGAGAAAAAGAGAGAGAGAGAGATCAAGCTCTCTCAAGCATCGTCAAAGAATCCTGTCAAGAACAGGATTATTTAGAGAAGGCCAAGTAGCTATTACTGAGACTCAGTAGAACACGACTGATTATAGGAATCGAACAAGTGAGAATCATCCCCTAGTGACAGACATATGGCTGGAGGGATGTTGGGGGTTGGGGGAAGGGGCCTGGATAAGAGGAGGATGGGGATATCTGGATGAGTCACACTTGGAGACCTTTCTTCGTGACATTCAGCGAGTTTTTCTTATTCTTCCTTCGTACTGTGTTCGTCGATGTCAATGATTCTCTTACTGTCTTAGTCAATTTCTCATTCCTGTATTTTATTGCCATTCAGTTATTACTCATTCTTCTAGACATGAGTCAGTTCTAAGAGGCTTTTATCATATCTTTATTCTTTCTATCTATTATTATTCTCGTTTTGTTTCTTATGTTTCTTCGATCTCTTATCTTCTTTTTTTTTATTATAGCTTCGTTATCGATCCTGTTTAAGAAATGCTAAGGTAGGTCAGCACCTGAGTTGGTAACCACCAGTGAATGTCAGGCAGCAACACATTCGTTTCAAAGCTGATCTCTAGGTCAACGATATCAAGAAACTGGGGGTAAGGCTAGTAGTTAGACGGGTGACCATCAGGGGCCATTAGTTCTTAAGCTTCCGTGATCATCAGCTGGCTCGTGGACATGGGGTTTGCAACTGCATCCCCTAAATCGGTGCTGAAAACTTGCAACAGATCTTGAAGAGTCTGGAGTAAGCGGGAATGGGGAATTTTGATTTCGTCCTGCGTGCAAGTTTCCTCATCTGCAGAGAGAGAGAGAGAGAGAGAGAGAGAGAGAGAGAGAGAGAGAGCTGGCTGGTGGGGTCTTCATGCCATTTACTTCCAAAATGTGGAATACCCTAGCCTTCCTTTCCTAATTTATTTTTACTTACTTTCTTTAAGGTGTCTTTGTCAGTACGTATAAAGAGACATCCACTAACTCGAGTTTTTCTGACAGTGACCGAGATTCTTCTAAGACAGCCTTTATGTTCCGGCCTCACCAAAGAAATCAGTTGAAAAGGAAATCAGGTTGAATGCATGATTCGTATTTGCGTGCGAACCGAGTCTTTAGAAATATCATCCGCATACACTTGGTTATTAGCAGAGACATAATTTCCTGTCAGGAACAAAGAAACTGAAATTCTAGCTCAGCCAGAGCAACCTTCTGCAATAAAATTAAGAAAGAATGAACGCTTTCATCTTCTCCATGTCTTGGGTTCATCATAGCAGGAACTTGCAAGCTAATATGGAGAACCGTTACTAAATTAGAATATAGGAGCAGCAATGCCAATAAAGGATAAGACGAGCTGAAAACTAAATTAGGAAGGAACGTCAAGAAAATTGTATTTGTGTCGTCTTCGGTAATTTCTGGCATATCATCGTCACCTAATCGTGCAGAATTACGCCACAGCGTGTGCCGGAAGTTACGTGTGTGTGTCTGCCATGACGTGTCATCATGTGAATGGCTGCGTGATTTGCAACTGGGTAGCCATTGGTTCAAACGATGCTTGCAAACAGCCAATCAGCCCGTGGGAATGTCAGTCTTGTTAAGACACGCGAGAGAGAAAGTTCTTGGATTCCTTTTTATTCTCTCTCTCTCTCTCTCTTTGTCTCTTTATTCAGTTTGCCGATGGCAAGAAAACAAGAGGGGGTTACTGCAGTAATATCAAGATCGATGAGAGTGGTGAGAATGGCGCCCATCACGCAAGAGTCAGGGCCGCATTCTCAACTTCTCGTCTCCTGATGGAGACTTGGTTGACTACAACTTCGTTCTCGTGCCTAGTTTCGCCTTTTATTGTTAGGTCTACAAAATCCAACACTACGAAACCTTTATCCTCGCCATACCAATTTTTAACTTAAAATAGCAATTGATTTATATATGTATCACATACACAATTGTTCTGTGCATTAGTAGAGATTACTAAAAAGGACCTCATTCAAACGTACGGATACTTGATATTGTGGACTGTTTTGTCCAAGAAAGCTTGTAACTTTTTCTGAATAAAAACTCCGTTAGATAACATCCAGTTTGAATGAGGTCCTTTTAGTATATATATATATATATATATATATATATATATATATATATATATATATATATATATATATATATATATATATATATATATATATATATATATATATATATATATATATATTATATATGTGTGTGTGTGTGTGTAGATAGATAGATAGATAGATAGACAGATGGACAGATGGACAGACAGACAGATAGATAGATAGATAAAGAATAACCAGAGAAATCCATAAATTCCTTTAGAAACACTATATCAAAAAGTTATATAAACACTATCAAAAGCGCATCTTTGACTTACATATTAACATGTTAATTATGAGAAGAGACCAAAAAAATCAGCTACTATATTTGTAGAGAAATCTAAAAATGAATTTATGTTTTACGTTCCAATTCCCCGACAAGTCAATGAAAGTCAATAACTCCTTGAATTTTTTAGCCCGAGGAACTGTGCACTATAATCTAATGTTTCCGTGATTCAAGGAATCTATGACTCACTGTAGTCTAGACAGTAACATATACACGGAAAACTAAAATGGCCTGTCAACTCAAACAAACTGGACACTTAAAACTTTTTCTTTTACCGCGGACTTTGATTATTAGAGTCAAAGAAATAATATCCTTTACCGGGCTGCCAACATCTTTGCCGAATGCGCGATACTGAATAACTTCCAAAATCAGGAATGCCAACAAAAATCGTTTTCAATCCTCACCAACATCGCTCTTGAAGGCAGGGCTGCCAACATGGCTGACATCGTGAGGATTGTGCAATTTTCATACTTCAAACTCATCAAAGAGCTATCCAAGAAGTACCAGTTTCCTTTTTTGGTTTATTCATCGCAAAAAAACATCATTAAGTGCAGTTACTGCTTCTTTTCCCAGCCCTAAACCAATGACGTGACAGACTGGGTCTATTCCAGGGGTCGTAAAATTCTTGGCCTTGACTTTCCGAGATAAATTGGGGAGTCGTATTGCACCTGAAGACAAACTGAAATGTTATCTACACTGCATTATCATATGGCCTGCTTTTTTACCCACAAGTCATCTTTAATAACCGTGATTATTTTTTCTAGCCCTTTTGAGTACGCATGACCTGACACAGCTCCGTACTGAAGCCGTTACGCGTTTCCAATCTGCCTGGCAACAAATACTTCTGTATGTCTACCATAGCCTGACAACGTAAACAATAAATATTATTGGAATCACGAAAGCTTAGTCATTAAGTCCCTTTCACCCCATATATCACATTCCGCGTGTTGTAAAATGTATTTCCCCCTGACAGATATTATCACTCCTACGGTTCTTGGTGCAAACGACAGGTTCCTATTTCACTATTGGCTTGAGACGGACAACACCTGAATTCTGTGAAGGACGCTCATGCCATGCTTTGGAAAACAAAGCCTCGGGCATAGGGTAAACAGCCTCATCCCTAAAATCGATTAACCCGAACAATTCAACAAAGGCTGCAATTGAAAAGCGATCAGAAGCAGATAGAGAATTCCGAAACATAGCAGTAGAATGGAATTTGTATACATTTATACAGAACAAGGCTGAACAAGAGCCAAAGAAAACAAAGAAATGTGGAAAAAATAGAGAGAGCCAAGAGTAGAGAAGTAATGGAAAATACGAAAGAAAATAAATAAAAAGAGGCAAAAAAATTCCAAACCAACTAGTATAGAAAGAAGACATTAGTGGAGGAATGAGTAGGAAAAGTTAAGGCGGAAGTTTAAATAATCTCATCTGCTCAACTCACTCAGTAACATTTGTTATCATAAAATCATGACACATTACACAACCGCATTCACGTATGTGCACATACACACACACACACACACACACACACACACACACACATATATATATATATATATATATATATATATATATATATATATATATATATATAATTCAACATACCATCCTTTAGTTAGACAAAATACGACTAGAGAGATTTTGTAGTTTCTCTGAATGAGATCAACGTTATATTCTGAATAATACTAAATGCATATTAGTAATAACTGGCTCACAATATTATTATTATTATTAATTGCACACATTCATATAGAATGAGCTCCAAGGCTTCTAACTTGCTAATTAAGATACAGAGTCTAAAAAATATTACTACCATACATCAGTAAATCACAACAAATTACATTCTACCATTACTGGTCCAATTGTCTGCAATGTTCTATTTATCGTAAATTAGTTTCCAAGACAGCGAAGAAAGCTTCATTACTAAGTACAAAGAGTAAGCAGCAAAGACAATGAATTGAATTACCTCAATTATATATTATATATATATATATATATATATATATATATATATATATATATATATATATATATATATATATATATATATATATAAATTACTACTGTTTCTAAAGCCTGGATAGATATAATCAAACGCCTACTCTCAAAACAATAATATCTACGGGAGAGGTCAGAAAGCTCTTACTGTAAATGGTATTTTGTAAAGGATTCATTCGTCGTTTAAAAAAATAATTATTATATAAGTGGAAAGCCGTTTCAGCTATATGTCATTGTTATCTACTTTTTTAATAGTAGTTTTTCCTGGAAGCAAAACTGATTTTCTTGATGGTGGTGTGGCCGAGCAAGTTCCTGGCATCTTTTAACATCTTGCCGACAAACTTTGAACCGATTAAGCAATATTGCTGCCAGAATCGCCGTCACGCATATTCATGCTTGTGAGCTGTTATCTTGACGAACGTGCATGACTTCAATTTTGCACCGATATAGGAAAATATTCGGTATTTAGCGCAAAGTTTGGTGGGAGTAGCCAAAAGATGTCGGAAAGTGTTTTCGTGTCACACCACTCAGTTGAAATGAGACTGGGGGTATGATAGAAGGAGTAAAATTGACTTGCCTTCATGTCCATTGAAGCTCGTGAGTAGGCTAAGTGAGAATATATATATATTTTAGGATATAAAGAAGAAAGACAGGGTGCCCGCGTTTCCGCTTCGTGGAAGATTTGTTCTTTGCCGCCTGCGTGCGAACATTCCAAGAACTGCATGAGGAGCAGCACCGAATAACTCTACCTTTGCGCACGCGGAGTCTTTCTTTGAGCAACTTTCTTTTCTGTTCATTTTTAAAATATATTATTATATTTTTCCTTTAATTTAAATGAATTGTACAAAAATTTATTCATTATACGTTCAGGTTTTGATCAACTTGGCAATACACTTCCACAATGGAACAAAAATGTAACAAATATTCGAAGAATACATCGCAAGAAACGCTTCCAATTATCAGCCTGCTCATGAGCAACAAGGACCCGATGATGAATGTAAACAAACGCTAGGCTGGATCAAGTCCAACGCCTTCGGATGATTAGCCTTGACAGATGAGAAGATGGCCTACCTGTACCTGTATATCCTAAAGATGCAAAGAAAACAATGAGGTGCATTAGGTTTTTGTTATAGTTTACCACTAGATAATAAAAGGAGGATTTAAATGATGAAATAACAACTGCTGCGATATCATTTTGCGTAGTCAACAGCAAACTTCGCTAGTACAAAGACAGCAGCCTTTCTGATGTTTTTTTTGAGCAACAGCCAATGATTCACAATGGTTCAGCAGTTGTTTTCTGTACAAGTTACAGTAATCTTCTAATATAAAATTGGCAGTAACATTAATACACATGTAAATGATATTGCAAGCGTAGTGCACACTTCAAAGCATTTTTAATACTACAGTACATACATTCAAACACACAAAATTACAGAACAGTAGACAGCTGAATTAAAAGTGAATAATCAAAGTCAACAAAACAGAGTTATTCAATAATAACGAAAATTATATTGTCATGATTTCAAGTACAATGACCCGAGCACTTGTTAGAGATTTAATCATGTGTGAGGGCTTGTGAATAAAATATCATATCAAAAGAAAAGCAAAGACAAAGCGTGTATTTGCGTGAATATGCTTTTATGTACGCAAGTGAAGCTGGTTTTGTATGTTTTATCACCTAATGATCCTGTCAAAATATTATCTCTATTCCTCGTGTAGAGGAGTTGTCTTTGTTACGAATGTTTATATTTCTGTGAAGTCTTTGTAGGCTTCTAACATTCTAATTCTTACTATGTATTGCTTAAATCACGTGACCTTCCTTTTTGGTTGAGTTGATTTTTTTTATGAAATTTAGGCTGTCAAGCCAAGCTCTTGGGTAATTTTTGGAAAAGAGGAAGTTGGAGTGGTTGAACAGCAAAAAGAAATATATCCAGATAATAGAGGACTGAATTGAATTGAATACAGAATTGAGGCCAAAGGCCAGACGCTGGGACCTAATG
Organism: Macrobrachium rosenbergii; assembly: GCF_040412425.1. Lineage (NCBI taxonomy): Eukaryota > Metazoa > Arthropoda > Malacostraca > Decapoda > Palaemonidae > Macrobrachium > Macrobrachium rosenbergii. The sequence continues at coordinate 21,412,729 of NC_089796.1, forward strand.
AGGTCATTCAGCGCTGAAATGGAAACACAGTAAAAGGTGTGAAAGGTGTAACAGGAGGAAAACCTCGCAGTTGCACTATGAATCATTGTTAGGAGAGGGTAGAAAATAAGATGGAAGAAAGAGAATATGAAAAAAGGAACGAAAGGGGTTGCAGCTAGGGCTTGATGGCAAGCTGCAGAGAACCTTAACGCCTACAGTGCACCGCATGAGGTGCACTGACGGCACTAGCCCCCTACGGGAAGATAACAGAAGTAAAAAGGTAAGAGGCTGGACAGCGAGACTGAAGAAAGGAAGCGAGAATGGAAGTAAAGTGAGAGGCTAAAATGTGGGTGCCGCTAAGGGCCGAAGGAACGAGGCAGACACCCTTTAATAATGCCTACAGCGCACCACGTGAGGTGCACTGACGACACTAACCCACTACGTGGACCCCCCGTCTTTATGAAAGGTCACCCAATAAAGAAAACCTATATATTAATCTATCCATCTAATGCCTGTACGTTAGTTTTGTTTTTATGTTTTATTTATCTGTGTATGCGCTTTTGTAAACCTTTCTACATTGGAAAAATGTTTATCAGTCTATCCAACTGTCCATTCACGACTAACAAGGTTCTGAATATGTCTCTGTTTCAACATACTGACAGTTACAGCTTAAGGCGAAGCAGATTTGCGTGTCTGAATCCTTGGCAGGTATTAATTAACACATGTTATGAGCTGTGACAAAAAAAAAAAGAAGAAGAAACGTGTCTCAGAGATCTATAGGTACAGAGTGTATGCAGGAAGAACTAAACGAGAAAACAGAATCCGCTAACAAAAGACAATGTATCATACGCGTAAAATAAACAAAAACAGACATGTATCAGACGCGTACGGTGAAATATAATGTTTAGAAGTATTCAGTGAATAATTTCCTTCTTGTTCTCAGTCATTCAACGCAGGCTATTTGATCTGCCTATAACTGCAGGTATATCTTAAGTAGAATGTGCTGCATACCTGTGGCCTCGTTGTAGTATACATTGATCCGTTCGAGTTGGATTTCGTGCTGGCCTGTGTAGATGCCGTTGGGATCGATTCCGTGCTCGTCGCTGATCACTTCCCAAAACTGCAATAGAATAAACGGATAAATGAAAAAAAGTTTATATAAAGACATATAACTAATGATTAAAAGTACTGAATAAGCACAGAAATTGACCATCATGAATAAGATAAATGATAAACATGAAATGCTTACCAAAACTGCAAATAAATACTTAGAAAATAAATAAGGATGATGAATGAACAGCCATGTCTGTTAATCAATAAAAATTATAAATTTCGACATATACATAAATCAAACCATAAACAACGATAAAATCGGTAAGGTATAAAAATATTTGAAACGACAACAAAAATAAATTACATTTGAACTCTCTCAAGAAAATAAAATATTAAATTTTGGCCAAAGTCCAAGCACTGGGACCTATGAGGTCATTCAGCGCTGAAGAGGAAATTGAAAATGTAAAGGTCTGAAGGTGTAACGGGAGGAAAACCTCGCAGTTGCACAATGAATTAATTGTTAGGAGAGGGTGGACAGCAAGATGGAAGAAAGAGAAAATGAATGGAGATACAGTAATAGGAATGAAAGGGGTTGCAGCAAAGAACCTTAAGTGATGCCTACAGTGCACACTTACGTCACTAACCCCCTGCGGGAACTCTCTCTTTAACAACTTTGGTAAATAATCGATGGTCATGTTTCCAGAATGTCTGTTTCCAGGCTGGACCAGCCTTTTGACATTTAAACAGCTGACGGTCGATAGACAGCGGTTCCCAGTTGTGGGTGGAGAATGTTTGGAAAATTGATGCCGATTGTTTTGTGGACCTCCTGAATCATTGACGGCTCCTGCTCTAGTTGCTATTATTAGTTCGTCTACAAGTCGTTCCTCTATGAAGGGGCCCTGTAGAAGGGTAGTGCCGTCAGTGCGCCTCGCGTGGTGCACTGTAGGCGTTACTAAAAGGTGTTTACCGCTTGCCTTCGGCCCCTAGCTACACCCACTTTCTAGCATTTTACTTTGCTTCCGGAACCGCTTCCTTTTTTTCCGTCTTGCTGTCCAACACCTCTAACTTTTACTCCTTATTGCAACTGTTGGGTTTTCTCCCAGTTCTACCTTTATATCCCTGTATTTCATTTCCTTTACTTTCAGGATCTCTTTCTGTTGCTGTTCAACCACTCCAACCACTTTTCACTGCCTCAAGCGCTGAATGGCTGAAAGTGCCCCAGAGCTGGGCTTCATAGCCTTCTTCTTCTTCTTCTTCTTCTTCTTCTTCTTCTTCTTCTTCTTCTTCTTCTTCTTTAAACGCGCTTTTTTCCCCATTTTTGTATGGGGTAAGCACGATGCCTTCTTTGAAGGACTTTTGATTTGGCTTTTGGGGTAGACCGTAGTCTCGATCGGCTGCCCTGCTTGACATCGCTTAGACCCCGGTAGCGCATACATGTATTGTACCAGTCACCAGCTCCCTTTCTCCCAGCAGCGAGGAGACGTTGAGCGGTTAGGTCGACATTTCGAGACGTGTGAGGTGTCTGTTATGTTTTTAGGAGGTGTTGGAGTGGCTTTGTAGCCTAATCGTCATAAATCACACAAACCTCTTTGAAAGGGTAGTGCCAATAGGTGGTAACGAACTGGTTTCTCTACATATATTTTGTTTAAATGATTGTGATCCTGAAAACTGTCTTCTTCTTCCGAGGAAAATCGTAAGAATAATTGATAATCGTTAGCTATGGAAGCTGTTAATTGCGTCTTCATATTATTCAGATAAAATCTGCCTGGTAACACTAAAGTAAAGAAAGGTCCGTCCTCTGAAAGTTAACATCGACGTGTTATTAATAATAATAATAATAATAATAATAATAATAATAATAATAATAAAAATAATAACTAAAATAAAAATCTATACATTTTTGTAGATATGCTCTATTCACAATAACAATAATAATGATAATTAACTGAAGTAGGCCTCCCGTACACATGATGGCTGAATCAGCGCACTCTAATTTATATGGAAATACCTCTACTTTCCTTATAATTCCCTATTTTCGAATTGGAAAGGTTACCTAATAGCATCTTGAATGAATTTAATTCAAGGAAAGGTATGGACGCATAACAGCAGTAAGTGAAATATGCCAAACTATACCGTAGAGTTTTCCAAGTAATTCTAGAAAAGTTTTGTAATCTCCTATGAACATTGCCGTAAAAAACATTTGTAACCTTTTTGAACAGTGCTATGAAAAACATTTGTAACATCTTTTGAACATTGCTCTAAAAACATTTGTAACCACTTTTGGACATTGCTATGAAAAACATTTGTAACCACTTTTGGACATTGCTATGAAAAAACATTTGTAACCACTTTTGAACATTGCTAGGAAAAACATTTGTAACCTTTTTTGAACATTGCTCTAAAAAACATTTGCAACCACTTTTGAACATTGCTATGAAAAACATTTGTAACATCTTTTGAACATTGCTATGAAAAACATTTGTAACCACTTTTGAACATTGCTATGAAAAACATTTGTAACATCTTTTGAACATTGCTATGAAAAACATTTGTAACCACTTTTGAACATTGCTCTAAAAAAACATTTGTAACCTCTTTTGAACATTGCGATAAATAACATTTGTAACCTTTTTTGAACATTGCTCTAAAAAAACATCTGTAACATTTTTTGAACATTGCCATAAAAAACATTTGTAACCACTTTTGAACATTGCTATGAAAAACACTTGTAACCTCTTTTGAACATTGCTATGAAAAACATTTGTAACCACTTTTGAACATTGCTACGAAAAACATTTGTAACCTCTTTTGAACATTGCCATAAAAAACATTTGTAACCTCTTTTCAGCACTGCTAGAAAAGTTTGGTAATCTCCTTAAAGTGCATATGATGAATAATGTTGTCACACCAATACATTTCATGATTTGTGCACAAAAGAAATATATACTACTGGCTTCTTATGTCCTTAAAATAAAAAGCATAATGATTATTGTTCATATTAAGTAACAATAACAGAATTTTTTGTTGTGACGTCATTTTGTCACACTAACTCCTACAGTTGAACCAAAATGAAAATGCCATGAGAAAATAGGAAAAATGTCTGTCTGTCAGTCTGCCTCTCCCTCGTCCTCCAGGATCACCTTGGAGGATTACCTCTATGAACACCCTTAGACGAAAGGGCAGAAGGGATGGGTGGGCCTTTAGGGAGGGCGGGAGGGGGTCGAAGTTGGGGGGAAAGCTGGGTAAGGGCGGAAGGCTAATCGAAGTTTTGTTGTGGCAACGCTTCGGGAGTTCGATAGCGGTTGCTAGGCGGTTTCTCTTCTCTCTCTCTCTCTCTCTCTCTCTCTCTCTCTCTCTCTCTCTCTCTCTCTCTCTTGCTATTGTGCTTTCTTGAGCAGAACATACGCACAATTCGTCGTCTGATAAACCCCATTAACTAAATATGCTTTGGATTCAATGACGTAAACTTATGAGTCGATTACTCTTTCATTCGAGCCAGGATTATCGACGAATTATATAATCAGAAGTCCGTGAAAATGAGAATGAAATCGATAGGTAATTTTATGCGGCTGTCTTTTCTGAAATAGGATAACAGTCGTAAACATATGCTTTCTTAGTCGTTCATGGTTCATGTACGAAGAGATAACTTCATTTTTAAAAAAAATTACGTCTCCTTGTGCTCAGGCAGGCGAACACCTAAGTATATCTTAACCCGTTGCCCACCAAAAACGCTATTTGAATCGTCAGATATAAAAACACGTGGGAGATTCCTCAGCATAAAATAAGTACCGCGGTTATAGTTATAAATTCATATCGTCAAGATGCTGCTCCGTATGTTGAAATACGAGGATTACATATGTCAAAAAATCACAAATAACCAGATTGTTCCACTCGCTTACGTAACGAAAACATTAGAAATATATTAATTTTCACTCAAGGACGTTCTTTCCTTATTCGGCTATGAAAGTGTGAAGCTAGTTTGTAGTGCCAAATTAATAAAGCAATTTAAATAAAGGACCGTTTTGTATCGGCATAAGATCAAAGTCCTTCTGCTCCTAGCTGAATTTGATGAATGTTTGCGCGATTGGTACAACAAAATAATGCACGGATGGCGATGAATGCAGAAAGCTGGGTGGAACGGAAATACATAAGATCTTTGGATGTAAGAGTAAATGCAAGAATGGGTAGCTAGAATAAATGAATAGCAGTGTGTACGTACGATTACATACAACAATGGTTAAGTTAGAATTTATGACTAAGAAAATAAATAACAATATGGATAAAGCTAAAATCTATGAGTAAATTCACGAGTCAGAATTAATCTATTACCGCCAGTATACGACACAAAAGAAAAACCTGTTTACGAATAACTGTAGTTTTATGAAATAGTTTCCTAAGCATTCTAAGCTTTCATATTCTTCTCATAAAATGTTCAGTGTCAAGACTGAACTTTGTCAATCTGAAGAGAAATCGTTCTTTAAATTATTTTTTTTTTTTACAATTGCTATGATTTCAGCATGCAAAAACATATTGATGCATATGAAATCCTACGCCTTCAGTGTTTTTAGCGATTCTGATACTTACTCGTTAAAACTGCCTTCATTAGTTGCGGTAATATCATAATGCTACAGATGGCGATCGTCACACCGAGTACCCCTTTGGTCATGCAACAAAAAATAACTTTATAACATAGTGATTACGGAACCCAAATCGATTTCCTGGTCTTTTTATGAGTCAGCCAGGCCTAGTGAGAAAATGATTGCTCACAATAATGCTATCATTAATGCTGCCCCTAGAAATGAGGGATGGCACGAAGTAGCAGTTCTAGAGGTCATGCGTATTCATTGCTTAATTTATATATGTATATATATTATATATGTATGTCTGTCTGTATGTATATATTATATGTAAAAATATATATATATATTATAATAATATATATATATATATATATATATATATATATATATATATGTGTGTGTGTGTGTGTGTGTATAATTATAATATATATATATATATATATATATATATATATATATATATATATATATATATATATATATCTATATATAAGTAAGTGAGAGAGAGGAGGGTGCATGATATTCCATGTGAAGGGGACTAGTCATGTCACGCTAAGAGGAATCACATGACAGAAGGTGGAATGGACCAAAACCTGTTAGTAATGACACACAGTATACTAACCAGGCTATTAAGTATATTTCACGGAACTTGAAATTTTGATTAATTTAATAATAATAATAATAATAATAATAATAATAATAATAATAATAATAATAATAATAATAATAATATGAGCATCTGTTAATATTGCCAGTACCAATACTGCTTCTATACGTAAAAATAGCTTCAGAGAGGCAACAATAGATACAGGAAAGGGTCTAAAAAAAATAGAAATCAGTTGAAATCGAGAGAGAGAGAGAGAGGCGCAAGTGTCCTTGTCGATGGAGTGTATCTAGTTCAGGGATAAGGCGCCTACTTAAAAATTTATCGACGATCGATGTAAGTTTAGCAGAATAGTCGATGGAATTGTCGCTGACTATTACTGTGAAGGGAGGAGTTTTAGCTGCTGATCTGTTGTATGAGTTCTTAATTGTTATCATTCATCTAAGAAATGACGTTTTCATACTAAGTTTCGACAGATAAAGATGTGGGAGTCTTGTAATCTATAATTTATTCAAGTACGGATATTTTAATCTATGCAGCGCCACCTTACATATTTTGATCTATAAAAGAAATAAAAAAATGTCATTTTAATATTTAGTTGATTGCAAAACACAAAACCTTACTTTCGTTTATGGGAGCCTTCAACAATATCATATTTCGCTTGCGAGTGCTTACTCCTCACTTCAGGAGTTGTGTGACTAACAGGGCGGATTACCGAAAGGA
>NC_089796.1:21422167-21429667 GCF_040412425.1 Macrobrachium rosenbergii
GAAATGAGTTCACAATACAAAAAGCAATTAACTTTAATCAAAGAGGATAATGGGAGGGTCATTAATGCCGTTATCAATAATGCGGTATTACGGCTAATTAGACGACATTACGGTCATTCTTGCTACGATATGACAATGGGAATGATAGACGGCGGAATGAGACCAGATTTATCAAGAGGCTGATGATGATAATGGCAGGGGTGGGAGTTTGGGGGCAGGGTGGGGGGAAGAAAAGGGGGAGGGGAGTGGAGGGAGGAGAGGTGAAAGGAGTTGGGAGAAGACAAGAAAGGAGGAAGAGGAAGTAAGAGAAAATAATATAAAAAATTAAAATGAGGAACAGGAAGGAGGAAAAGTAAAATGAGAGGAATAGCAGGAAGGATGAAGAAGGAAAAGAAAATGAGAAAGAACAATAAACAAAGAAGGAATGGGAGGGGACAGATGGGAAAGGAAAGGAGAAGAGAAGAATAAAAAGGAAGAGGGAAGAGAAAATAAAGTGACGATTTACGGACGCCGAATAAATATAAGACATCACGACTATTCAAAGAGAAACAAAGGTAAGAAAAATTGAAATGATCATAATGAGAAAACTAAGGAGAGGAAGGAAGAAGGGTTTTCTATTTCTAAGGATAAATACAAAACGAATCTTGAATGGAATACAAAAGCGCATGACAGTCTTAATGTTCAGAAACATGTGGAAATAAAACAATGACAACAGAAAACCTTTACACAATGCAAGTGCCTGTTGAAGAACGGGCATATTTTAAGAAATATGACCAACCAGTCAACCTTCAGCTCTTTTCTAGCCCAGAACAGCAGGGAGAAAAAGTCACAGAACCGTTAAACTCAAGCAATTAAACGCACATCAAGATATTGATAAAAACTTTAATAAAACTTACTAAAGCAATATTTCAAGGTCAGAAAACATGGAGAGGGACTTGTGACCATGAACCAGCAATAGATTAACGCAGCGCTCCAAGATAGTGCCAAGCGCAGTTATAGAGCTGTATAATGAGGCGCAATGCTGTTGCGCCACGGGCCTCTTTTTTTTTTTTTTTTAAGGTTCTTGCTTAACAAGCAGCGGTGGGTTTGTGCTTCTTTGCTGTTTAATGGGAGGGTCTTTTATTATCCCTGGTTCTCTTTTATTTTGTAACTGTATTATAATGATAATGACAATGGAACTCAAGACACGATCACGCGTGCAATAAAAACAAAGGTCTTCCTTAAAACGAGATCGAACCCAAGATTCTCGAATCAAAGGAAAGGGTCGCTGCCAACTGAACTACGGTGGCCGTTTGTGATTCACTTGGTAGCTCAATTGCCTTTCATGTAGTAGTTGTAGTAGTAATAGTAGTAGTAGTAGCAGTAGTGGGAACGTCCGTGGTGGTATCGTAAACTCACTAAATATACTTTTCAATATAACTCTCTCTCTCTCTCTCTCTCTCTCTCTCTCTCTCTCTCTCTCTCTCTCTCTCTCTCTCTGTAGGTACTGAAAAATATCCTCAATATCCTTCTCCTACAATTCAGATTGTTATCTGTGGCCTTAGATTTAGAGCCGTCAAATAAGTTTCCAACATATGCCAGGAATCATTTCCTATCTAATCAGTTTTACCCGATTCAACATGGACGGTCGTGGGCTTACTTATTTCTTTTTTACTTAACTATTTATATGGCAAAGGACGACGTCATTGGAAAACAATAGCTTTCATCTGAGTATGGGTTGATATTTCGAAATATACGGCAACGAAGAGACTTACTATAAATAAAACAAATACATGGAAAAGGAAGATGAGACGGGACACAAAAGGTCTTTATCCAGCCTTGTTCTGATGCAAGATTATAAAATTAGGAAAAACGAGAGAGAGAGAGAGAGAGAGAAGAGAGAGAGAGAGAGAGAAGAGAGATGGTCTCGGTTAGTTAGGCGGAATAGCGGTCTACACCAGACTTCCTATTCACTTTAATGCCTTACCATCATTCACGGGACGCCATTACGTAAGGGTCCATGCTGGCATTAGGCCCGCTTTACCTAGCCAACCATCCTTACTCGCCGGGGATAGCGTTCTTCAAGGTTGCAGTGAAAAAAAAAGGATATGGCAACATGATTAGCGTGACAGCTTGGCTTTAACTAACCCGCTTACTTTGAATCAAGACTGCAAACACCATTACTACTGTGGATTTCAGGCCGTGTCTAACTGATTTTCATCGATAAAATCTTACCAAAGCATCGGATATGGATCGTATTTTGGAAATAACTATTTGAAGCCACAGGGTAACTATCTAATGTCGATAATTAAGGCACTTATCAGAGTAAATCAAAGAATTTAAAGGGAAACTTAGCTAAATCTAGCGGGCTCGTAGATAGAGGCTAGTAATGCATCTTTACTGAAGGCCCTCCCACTCACTGATACTGTACAATGACGTACTTTACTAGACACCCCGCCCATACACTTCAGAAATGAAGACTCAAGTGTTGGTTGTAGTAGTAACAGTAGTAGTATATGGAATTCTTAAATTGTTCCACACTCTCAAACTCCCACCCTTCATTCTCTCTCTCTCTCTCTCTCTCTCTCTCTCTCTCTCTCTCTCTATCTCTCTCTCTCTCTCATCTTTCCAGTGAATCATGTCTCTAAGTACAGTACAATAATGGAATGAGGCATCAAATGAGAATATTAATTGTGTAATGCAGTTCCATAGCGCAATTCAAGTTTCCTTCATAATTCACGTTTCTTGAAAGGCCAGGCACCAATAGTCTTACAGTAAAGCTCTATAAAAAACATTGTTGCCCTGAAGTTTCTGTTGCTTCATATTTGTCTCCTCAAAGTTCAGTTCACGTGTACCTGCTTAGTCCTGCTAAACAGATGTAACATATCACCAAGTGTCTAACCTTAACTTCATAATGCATGATCAGTCACATAATAAATCCACAGTGCTTGTTACATTTTTTCTCCCCCTTCATTATTTTATTTGTGCCTCTGTGTCAGTTTGTTGTTCCTTTGCGTTTGATTCATTTCTTGAAAATGACACTAATGTTTGGTGTAGAGTTGCTGAGTGGTTATCAGTGTCTATGTATTCCCAGTTTTATCTATTAATTTTTTTATGGATTTGGACTACTCATTCTTTCAATTTTCATTATTTCATTTACATCGTTTATCATATATATATATATATATATATATATATATATATATATATATATATATATATATATATATATATATATATATATATATATATATATATATATATAAATTTCTGACTCACATCAGGATCAGACCCAGTCTTTCAATTGAAGGCAAGGGGCGCTGCCCACTAGGCCATACAAGTCTAAAAGTTGTTGGCCCCTGTTAGTATGGCCCTTTCAATTAAGGCAGACCAATTCTGATCTGATGATCAGAACTAGATTCCACACGTGATTGTGTGTTGATTATTTCTATATATATATTATAGTATATATATATATATATATATATATTATATTATATATATATATATATATATATATATATATATAATTTCATTTAATCATTACTAAATTGTAGTGCTGAATGATACTCGTAACTCACAGTCAAGGGCTTGAGCCATTCTCTAAATTGTATAATCCACTATTCCATTGATTATACTGAACTTGATTGAAATTGAAGGAAATATGAAATAATAAAAAAGAAATATTTGTAACATAAAAATTTTGTTGTTTGTTTAAGATTAAGCCAGCCTTATGTGAATCAAGGTCCTGAAATTTGAGCAGACCATAAGTATACCTTAGTTTAGCAGACCACTGGGCTGATTAACAGCTCTCCTAAGGATGTAGCCCGAATGATTAGACTTATTTTACGTGGCTAAACCCAGCTGGTTACCTAGCAGCAGGACCTACAACTTATTGTGGAATCCGAACCCGTTATACTGAGAAATGAATTTCTATCACCAGAAAAAATTCCTCTAATTCTTCATTGGCCGGCGTACAGAGTCGAACGCGGGCCCAGCAGAGTGCTAGCCTAGTATGATATCGGCCCGTCAATGAAGAACTTAGGCAGACCGCCGTGAAGAACTTTCTACGGAAAGGAGAGAAAATAAAATTTCGATAATTATCGCATATCCTCCTCAAGGTATTGCTTATTGTACAAGAGGGTCAAATATTTGTGTTTCTACGATCATTATCCTACTACTGGGAAATCTGCTATTACGTCTGATGTCATAGATACGTCACAACTAGCCTCTCTTTGGGTGCTTACTATATTTAGCCAAATTTCCCTTTCAATTTCTTTGATTTACTCTGATAAGTGCCTTAATTATCCACACTAGACATCACTGCATATTTTTGCCAATTAGGCTGTGGCTTCAAATTGCTATTTCCAAAATACGATCCATATCCGATGCTTTGTAATGATGTTATCGACGAAAATCTATTAGACACGGCTCTGAAATGCACAGTAGATACTGAATGCGCATCTGTCAGTATCTTTGTCAGCTCTAAATTCTCTCTTTTTTTGACACGGTGATGAATAATGCCATCAGACACAGATGTCAAATAATGAATTTTAATGATGTTTTCTCTACGAATATTCTGAATTTTTTCAGATATATTCAAGAGTCTAAAGACCCTTAAAATCACGCGACAATTTCAAAGTAGCGCGTTTAACTAACAGAACTCAAGGACTCCGAAATCTTGTGGCACGCGTGACAATGTTGATCAAACGAACGTAACCATCAAGTTCACCAACTTGAATCACAGCTTATCTCGAAAAATAACAAGTTTTGAGGATTGTGGCACAAAAAATAATGGGTTAGTTTGCCTGGTTAAGATGACAGTGTCAGGTAGTAATAAAAGCTACAATCTTAAGAGCAGTTTACAGTAAAACGGAAAAAAGGCGTAAGCATGTGTCCTACAATATTCTCTATGAAATGTGTGTGAGGTGTGTGTTAGAGAGAGAGAGAGAGAGAGCATTATATACACCAGTATGATTCTTTCTGAGTCAAAATTCTTCAGAAGCTGTTCATAACATCAGACACATACACACATAAATGAATGTATTGTTGCTGTACTGTTTAAGAATCTACCATTCACACAAAAGCCTTGGGATATAACCCTCATAACAGACTCCACGAGAGTAAAACGCTCATAAATAATGCACAGTTAGAATAATCAATACCAGGCGGATAGTCCTTGGTCAATGGCTGAAGCTGTCTATGCAAATACAGTATATATACAGTATATATATATATATATATATATATATATATATATATATATATATATATATATATATATATATATATATATATATATATATATACTATATATACTGATTTACTGAATGACTGAAATGAAAAGGCACTTCAAAGTCTTTGCACCTTAAGCATGGTCTTTAATTAAATCGTCATCATTATTGTCATCAATATCATCGCATCTAACGCCGCATTAAGCACGGGGCCTCAAATGCATTAAGTATTAATGATGCAATACATGTAACTTGTGAATTCTTATTTGTATGTGCAGTTTGTTTCTATGCAGGTGTGAGTATCACTTGATATATGAGAGAAAAAATGCACAACACAATGAAAACTCAACCTATTTTCCAGTTTGTTTTGTAACTTTGAAAAGTTCTAACACACCTAATGCCTATTAAATGAAAAGCAAACGATCAACGCAAATACCTTAGAACCGATCTGGTTGCCGCACTGCCCAGCCTGAATGTGAACGATTTCACGCATCTTGTGTGTATCTTTTTGTATCTAACGAAGAAAACGGCACCAGAACAATACAAACAAATTCACCGGTTAAATGGACGGACGAGCTGCTTTTCAGTCTTCAACGTCCGGTGCCTGAATGCTGGGTAATTCATGCCGTAACTCAGACATCCACTGCGCCGCCAGGCCACCACGAAATATTTGGTGGTTGACGGTTAGTCCAAAAGAATTAATTTTCTATTTTGCCCTCTGCCCTTGAATTTTGGATGACTTTCAGCAACGAATTAGCATCTGAAGATATTTTGATAATGGTAATGAAACTTTTCTAAATTCTATACCTTTTATTAATAATTTTAATAAATGCATCACCTCAACGACGTCAAACACGTAATCGGTGGTGGCCTGAATGCAGTATATTCGAGATTAGACCACACCTGGAATTCTTTCCGCTAATCAGAAACTTTTAAACTTTCAGAAAAAGTTACCAAGGTGGAGGGTAAAACATGGTCTTTTTTAAACATTTATTCTTGAAAAGTGGTTTGGCGCTTATCTACGCTATTCTTTCTTTCAAAGCACTAGAACTCATCGTCTCTTTCCTTGAAATTGATTTAATGTCACCATGGTATGAGAAAAGGGATTTATTAGCCGTTATTTCAACCATAATATAAATGTAGTATGACACTGTCGGCGTAAAAGTCAATTAGGCTGATCAGAAGTGATGTGACGTTTTTTTTCCTTAATATAAAGTGGAAAATGTCAAGCAACAAAAATTAATAAAAGAAAACATTGAAAAAATTTATCTTATCTATAGAGAAATTGAGAAAATTATGCTACACCTCCAAATTGTCGAAGAGAGAGAGAGAGAGAGAGAGAGAGAGAGAGAGAGAGAGAGAGAGAGAGATTAATCATCTTAAGATGGCAGAAGCACCAGTGACTAAAACTTATTCAAGAGGCAGATGCCTAGGCCTGTTTTTAACAGTAGCAGATCTCTCTCTCTCTCTCTCTCTCTCTCTCTCTCTCTCCTCTCTCTCTCTATCCGTCTGTCTTTTTTATATTATAAGAGTTAGTGTTTTTGCGTTTATAAAAAGCAAATTACCGTAGAAATTTCTGCTGGTCGTCATTAGTTGTACTTGATTTCCTCTCTTGTTAATCTTATTCACTCAACCATCTTCAACTTTATTTATAATAAAAGCGAGTAAATAAGTAGTTTTGAAATAAAGCAAAGTTAATGGAAGTTCATACGTTCCTACCGGTCCCAAGACCGGCTAAAATAAAAAAAGAGAGCCTGAGGCGTATAGCCAATGCATCACTGGGTTGTAATGAGACGAAAAAAAGATATAAATGTGAAAATAAGTGATATGATAAACATAGAATTGGTTAAAGTTATTATAATGTTGATACATTGAGGGTTATTTTAAACTTTATTACATTTTTATTATTTTAGGTCATTCTTCATCGCAGATGCCTATGGGACTGGCAATTCTCTGCCCTTGTCTGGCAGCTGGTCTCTTGATTGGTAAAGTTAAGCAAGATATATTCAGGTCGATAATTGAATGGGTGACCATTAGTGAATACCACTGGCAGTGAGACAGGTAAAGGGCCACAATAAGTTCGTATTATTATTATTATTATTATTATTATTATTATTATTATTATTATTATTATTATTATTATCCCAGTACTGCTCAGGAAATTGCAAGTAAAGTATCAAGTTTGAAATAATAAATAGAAGCAAAAAGATTAAATAACAAAGCAAAATACAGACAGATGAATAACATAATTAAGTTAAGTATATCTTAGTTTAACCAGACCACTGAG
>NC_089796.1:21432167-21494667 GCF_040412425.1 Macrobrachium rosenbergii
TGACATAAAACGTTGAATAAGCAAAGCAAAGCAAAGATACAATGAAATAAAATTACTCTACAAAAAGGAGACATTTAAAAAGTTAAGTAGTTAAAAAGACACCTTGTCTCAACGGAGTTCGGATGCTGTATGGAAAATGCACCGACAGTAAACAACAAGAAGGACGTGGTTTAAGCTATATACAAGGAAACAGATGAAGAGTGGTTGTTTAAGGTGGGAACTTGTTTCTTTATTGCTAGAGATTCTAATATTGGAAGGCGGTGCTCGTATGGACTTGATAATAATATCTCGAAATACTTATAATTTATATTATTTTTGACAATATTCCCAAGATTCCTAATGTTAGATAGTTCTGGGTTAGATAGTTTACACCCTGCACGGAAAGTAATGCCCACCTTAAACAACCACTCTTCATCCCTTCCCTTGTATATAGCTTAAACCGCACCAATCTTGTTGTTTACTTTCGATACATTTTCAATACAGCAACTGAACTCCGTTGAGACAAGGTGTCTTTTTAATTACTCTTAACTTTAAATATGTTTCTTTTTCTTTGTAGAGTAATTTTCATTTCAATGCTGTATCTTGCTTTTATTCAATGTTTTGCGTGTCAACAAAAACTATTTTGTTTGCAGTTTTTGTCTTTCATTTTAGCGTGGATGATGAGACATTGGGTCTCGAAACGTTGCAGTAAGAATAAAGTGAATTATGTTTCATGCTGTCTGCTTCTTCTACGCCTTCTGATTTATATATATATATATATATATATATATATATATATATATATATATATATATATATTATAATACCTCCTCATCAGCGCCATTGAAAGCTATCAAATCTTGTTAGTTATTGCCCATAGACGGGACCACTATTTGAACAGTCAAATAAATAAGTAGGATAGTTTGTTTCATTGAGAGACTAATAAGAAAGACATGGAAAAATCCAATAGCATTGAGTAACCGACAATAATGATAGCTAAAGGTTATGACGATTTTCAGTGATGATAATATAAAACCTAAATATTGTTTAATGAAATGAAAGGATACAGAAATAAATTATACCTAAATTTTCCTTACCGTAATGGAAACATGCATTGTGTCGTGTTATTATTAACTTTACCAGAGGGAATAAAAGTTAAAATTAAAGAAATGGAAATTTGAAATCTGTTCTGTTGCAGTGATGAAATGACTGAGCGAAACAGCTCCATCTATAGCTGGTATAACTCTTTTTAACTGAGTTAGTTCAGTAATCAAAGGAAAGGAAATATCAGCACTTTCCAAGGCGGGAAAACCTGCTCAATGATGTTGTCACCACAAAGATCGATAACCGTTTTGCTTCCTAATATAAAAAATATATATTTTATTAAAAGTTCAGCGCCTTACAGTCAATAACGATGTTATCGCCGTCATTATTGTAAAAAAATGCGGGAAACGATGGAAAAGAAACTCTAATAAGATTTACGGCGATATAACATAATATGGTCGAGTCTCGCGGCCCTCTTGTGGTCATGGGGAGAAACACACCAGTCGATAAAAGATCTGTCAGTTTAACGGATAAATATTGTTATTGTTAGTACCATATTAATGTTGATGGAGTTGGTGAGGATTAATGAATTGTAAAAATATTATTTTTTTTTTTTGACGGTAATAGTTTGTATATCCATAATAATGATTAGAAGTTTCATTTCATGCGCATCTCATGATACTCTTCTTCCATCTAATTCCCCTTCCTCTTTCTCGTAAAACCCGAAAAACAAAACAAAGAAGCCCTCAAAATGCTCTTTAACCTTCAAGAAAGGAAAAGTGTCTTAGTACGAGACTTCAACCCAATATGTGGAAAGGATTTTCTTCAATAACGCTGTATTACGAGGAACGACAGCATATTATTCCTCATGGCTATGTCACAATGAGGACCAGACACGCAACATGGAGGCATGTTGTGCTTTGCTTTGGCTAATTATAACTGGCATTGATGAGACTGGCGAATGCCTCGGTGCTTCTTCCTTTTACACCCACTTGGAATCTTGCACAAACGCAAGGTTAAAATATAAATTAGCAATAATCTACAAAGACGGGTAACTTTAGACGCTTGTTCAATATAGTCGGGATTATCGGAAATGCTTAAAACACAGGATCTAAAAGAAAACGCGCCACTGAGGCAGAGGGAGACTTCAAACCCATGAAATTGGAGGGAAGCCCGCAGTCGTGGAACCCAGGACCCTCCAGCTGTTATAACGTAGGATGCAACCATTTCGGAAAAAAAATAAATAAACCAAGATATTTGCGGTCATACAACAGGACTCGGAGAGAGAGGGAGAGATCCCAGACACGGTCATCCTGACGTCTTTCATAGATCCATGGCCGTTAGAAGGCGCTACGGTTTGCGTGCAGGAAAACCCAGCCAATGTCTAGACATACCTTTCATAAGTGGAAGGCATAATTTAAGCACGCATTCGCCTCACCGGCTGATATTCCTAGTTTTCTTTATCTTTGACTCTACCTAGTGTCCGGTAGATAATGCCGGACTAGTAATTGTTTGGAAGAATGTTTTACTGATAAATTAAGGAAAGCTGAGATAGAATTGAATTCGCTACACTGAAAATTCGATTTCCTAGAGAACATGTGGTACTAGAAACAAAAGACAAACGATCTTGGTTCAACACTGATTCAAATTTGTTTTCGGAAACATTTCAACAACCAAAGCTCCAGGAAGGCTGTTGGTATTTTAGATGAAAGGCTCTCTCTACACAAGGTGGAACGGCTGAAGAATACCTCTGATCAGAGAAATATTCAATTTTTTTCTGAATTTTAAAAATAAAATAAGTTGCCAACCAAAATGAATGAATAAAATAGAATCTGAGTTTCTGTAATGCATAGTCATTTATGGATATTCATGTGACCAGAGACTGAATTCAGTCAAGAGTTAAATTGTTGTAGACCGTCGCTCACATTTTCATAAGAAATGGAAAGGTTAGGATGAAAAGTCAATACGTTGCCTTTGCATGTAGAACAGTAGTAATACGAAGGGAACACCGCCACTGAATACAAGTTAGTGGAGCAATTAGGCACGAGTCACGTAGATCACTAGACCAATGCGAGCCACCTGGTGCAACTAGGAACTATGTAATCACTACAATAAGAATTAGTAAATTCTAATGAACAGATAATTAAATAATAAACACAGACCAATTCTCTCTCTCTCTCTCTCTCTCTCTCTCTCTCTCTCTCTCTCTCCACCACAGCAACACTGCGACACCCCTTGATCTAGATGGCACACTAGACCCAGTTCTTAATGATCTCATGGTCGAAAGTCATATGAGGGAACGTGAGGATTCTCACTCTAAAGTCTGTAGATTTGTGCTAATTTTTACCAACACCTGATGATTATCGCCTTGCGTCTTATGGCTACAGTTTATTAGGTTGCTTTAACGATGACTGACAGAGAAGTAAGTCAAATTGGCACTTTACCACCGTATCAGAGAAAATATGTGAACGAGTCTGCCTCAGTTTCAAATATATGTAACGGTGGGTGAGGATTTACATACAAGCATAGTTAAGAGACTGCATAACGTATATATACATACACATATATACACACATACATATATATGTGTGTATACAGGTATACATATATTACCCTAAATTTTCCTCCAGTCGCCAATCCCTGTCTGCATTTCGCAGACACCTGTGCGACTCCTGGATATTTCCCCCGAAGTGACTGTGTGATTGTAGCTCTTCCAGTATTGATTATCCCATCGGAATTCACACCAAGACTGCGGACGACAGTAGCCAATAACCGAAGGGGCTATTTCGCTCCGGTGGGGACAGGGCGCCACCCTCCCGAGGGCGGTGGTGTCCTTGGAACCTATGACTCGGCTATTGATGACTGAGGTCACCCCTGCAGGGTGCATACAGAGAATGAAAAAGGTAATGATATAAGATGCAGAAGGATAAAAAACTAGATTGGTAAAATTCGTAGAGGAAAACAGGAATGAGGGGTGAAGCATAGGACGTGATAAAATGAGAATAAGAAGGAAGAGAAACTAAAGAGGAATAGCATAAGGAAGAGCAGATGCAGAAAAAGAGATGGATAAAAGATACGATAACAGTAAGAGGAGAAGAAGAAACCTGAAACAGATGAAAGGGAAATATATGTATGTACGCATATATATACATACATACAGTACATATATATACATATGTATATTGTATATAATATGTATATATATATGAATATATACATATTCTATTTTCTCATATCAAATTAATTCTGTTTACGAATTTTTTTATCTTTTTCTATTCATTAGCTTTTACTTCAGTATTTATCATCTTTTATGTATGTATAACTATTTTCATTTCTAGTTCCTTTTCCACCGCATATTTTATTCTCATCTCCTGGGGAGACAAACTGTAATAATATATATATATATATATATATACTCATATATATATATATATATATATATATATATATATATATATATATATATATATCATACAAACACATATATAAAATGTTTGCATGTGTATGTATGTACGTAAGTGTGTATGTATATATCTACGTGATTTCCATAACCACACGCTGTTTTTGCCGGGAATAAGATGTAAAGATAAAACATTTGTTAGCTAAATGTAAGTTTTGTGATTTATCTTAAAGTATGGCGGCACTGCAAAACAACTATCGTAAGGCTGGGGCAGAAACTTAAAATCATCCAGAAGTACATTTGATTTCCAGCTCTCTCTCTCTCTCTCTCTCTCTCTCTCTCTCTCTCTCTCTCTCTCTCTCTCTTTATAGTCCAAAAAACATAGAAGAAGGCGTAGAAATCCGGTGGTTTTTTATTCCTTCTGTGTTCCTCGCCTTAGGACTGAATCAAGAACTCCTCCCACTCACTTCATGCATCGCTTGTGGTCCCCAAAGTACTTGCGGATGGGTGTTGGCCATTCGGGAGTTAAATTGGGCTTTCTTGGAAAGGAGAAAGTGAGAGAGAGCGAAAAAGATTTGGTTTGGAGTTGGATAGATTTACTGATATGTGTCAGTAAATGCTGAGAATGAGAGAGAAATAAGTATTAAACACAGAGTATATAATATATATATATATACTGTACATAGTTTAATATAATGTAAACACACTTATGTATATATATATATATAATAATATATGTATATATATACATACATACACACTGTACATATGTATATATATATATATTTAATATATATATATATATATATATATAGAGAGAGAGAGAGAGAGAGAGAGAGAGAGAGAGAGAAGAGAAAATCTATAGATATTAGTACACAAAATGAAACAAGTACACACATATATATATATGTATATATATATATATATATATATAATATATGTGTGTATATATAACGTATGTGTGTACATAGAGAGAGAGAGAGAGAGAGAGAGAGAGAGAGGAGTATGTCTCCTCTGACGTATGTAAGCGCCAACTTTTTCTCTCTCTCTCTACTTTTAACACTGCAGACGAAAGGCGACAGAAAGTCTGTCTGCGCTAACACTTTTCTTTATGCTAACACCTGTCGAAAATTGGCTGGTATGCCTCAGAGGGATTTATGAATGCAATGTCTTGCGCATATTTTGTTCCTAGTTTCTCTTTAAAAATTTTTGTAAATATGCAAATGCATATACAGTATATATATATATATATATATATATATATGTATATACATATATATGTATATATATACATATATGTGTATATATATATATATGAATTTTTAAATCCAGTACTCAAAAAATTTTCCATAATCACAATTTTGAACTACAAATCTCAATTTAACATCTATTCACATTATACCTCAGGAATAACTATACCCAAGATGAATTATAAGTGATAAGTGTTTTGTCGCCTCCCAAATTCCAACTGCCTCATTGTTGGAAACAACGGAGTACAGTGACTATCATAATCATTAAGCAACTTATGTAATTTTTATTAAGATAAAAAAATGTCCCTACATATATATACATATATATATGTATGTAATAACCAATATAATAATATATGTATATATGTATGTAATACTTATGTATGTATGTATATATATATTTACATATTATATATATATATATATATATATACATTATATGTGTGTGTGTTGTGCGTAGAGACCTTACAGACCTTATGACCTTACAGTTGTTCAGGTTGCCCCAGGTCCCTCAGTGGAGGCACCTCTGTGTCTGCCAGAGGGCTGCCTAACGCATCTTCCGGTATATTTTGCATCTTCCAATCTTGGATGGTCTAGGATGCATCTTAGATATTTGTCAAGTTTCTATTCTTAAACACATCTACGCTCACTCCTGTTATGTTCCTCAGATGAGCTAGTGGATTGAATAGACGCTGCATCATCATGTTATGCGGTGGATTAATGTCCTGTGTGCTTTCCTCAGTTTTCCTGGTATAGTTTTGGGGCATTATTAATCTACCTCTGCTTGCTCTTTCTGGATATTTTTAGCTCCATGAAGTTTTCAGTAATTCCCCTTCAATCTGTTTCCATGCTTGGATTAACATGTACCAGCGTTCTCTTACTCCTTTCAAGACTATAGATTTAAGAATTGTAGTCTTTCCCAGTAGTCAAGGTCCCAACTTCTTCTATTCTAGCTGAATGACCTTGTACACTTCATTTGTGCAATCCTTTTGGTAGTGTGGGTACCATATTATATTGCAATATTCAGTGAACTCATCACGCATTGCGTTTTATAAAAAGCATAATCATGTGTTCGACTTTTCTTATTTTTGAAGTGCCGGAACAACATTCCCATTTTTGCTTTGCATTTTGCCAGTAGTATTACTATTTGATCATTGCATAAAATATTCGCAATTTCAACATCACACCAGGTCTTTCACTGCTTCCTTGTTTGTGATTGTCATTATTAGGTCCTTATATGCACATAGTATCTCTTCTTTTATCACCATAGCTTATTGATTCAAATTCTATCATAGATTAAATACCATCCTATTTATCTGCCATTTTATATATTTTGTTTAGGTCTCTTTGTAGCGAGTTCCTATCTCTTATCACAAGCAATTTCTCTACTTATTCTTGTCATTTATGAAACTTCTAACTACTGGAGTCCTTAACATTACTATCTATGTCTGCAATCATAATCACAAACAGCAATGCTGCTAACACCGTTGTGGCGCATCGATATTACTGTAGCTTCATCCGATTTCCCATCGTTTGCAATCACTATCTATTTTCTGTTTGCAAAAATTCTTTTATCCATCTTCCTACCTTTGTCCACAATGTTATGTTTTCTAATTTTTTCACTAATATACGAGTATTATGGTCTATCTTGTCAAAAAGTTTTTACAAAGTCTAGGTAAACCACATCTGTATCTTTCATTTATCATATTTTATATATGCTTTCATGGTGACTAACAGTTGGGTTTGTGTACTTTTCCGAGACAAAACCATGTTGTCTTATATTGAACAATCCATTTTTTCATTAAATGTTTCATTATATTTTTTCATTACCCTTTCATAAACTTTCATAATATGAGATGTCAGACTCACAGGCCTATAATTACTTGCCTCTAGTCTTGAAACCACTTTTGAAAGTAGGAGTAATATATGCTAATTTATGTTCATAATAAATCTTGCCCGTATCTATACTTTGTCTCAATACTATTGCTAGCGGCCTTTTGCGATTGAATGAACCATTTCTTTTAACAATATGGCAGGTCCTATTATTAATCCATTTTTAATTTCATTAATAGCCTGCAATATCGAAAGCTTCTGTAATATCTATGTCCATAAATAAATATTCAATATTTTCATCTCTTATTTCTGTATCATTATCTTTCATTATCAATTCTAGGTGTAAATTCTCTTATATCTTTTGCTAATATGTTACATATTTTTTTCATTCGTTAATCGCCCTTCAGTTCTTAGAGGGCCTATTTCTCTACTCTTATTTTATTCATCTTTTTGCATATGAGTAAAAAAATTTAGGGTTTTGCTGATATTTTGTAGGGTCTTTTCTTCTAGGTCCCATTTTTCATTTTCTTTTGACTGTATAATCTTTTTGTTCTGCATTTTCTATCTTACTTTTAGTTCCATCACTTTCCATGTATTCTTTTCTTTTAAAGACCTTTTTCCACTTTCTGATTTTCTGGAACAAGATCCTTCTGCCTCTTGGTATTCGTGACTGATGATTAATTTTTTCTTTGGTATATATTTTCCAATTTCCTCTAATATTTTATATAATAATGGTATTTTTACCCTGCTTATGTATCCTTACAAATATGTTTTCCCATTTCTTTGTTTAATTCTTCATTTATTTTGACCAATTTATATTCTTACTATAGAAATTGTATTTTTATATCCTTCCCATTTTTTTGTCTCTGTTTTTCTCTGTTTTCATGTGCTTTGGAACGGACTGTTAATTCTATGACATTATAGTCCAAAATATAGTATTATACACTATTATTTCTTTTTAACATAGTTCACCTCGTTCACAAATACGAAATCTAAAATATTATCCTTTCTTTAAGGCAGGTGATTTATTTGCTGAATGTTATGTTCTAGTAGCATATCTAATAGCTTTTTCAAATTGCTCTTATCTTCTGTGCTACTATTGCTCTATTTTTTATATGTATAAATACAACCACAATCTCTCTTCATTCTTTTCCATTCTATGAAAGGAAAGTTAAAGCCTGATAGGAGTATAACCAGTCCTGTGATTTCTACATATATCATCCAATTTGTCAATTATTGTGTCAAATTCTTTAGTATTAGGGGTCTGTATATTACAATGTTCACTAATTTTTCAGATTCAAATTTCTACCGCCATTAATTCACATTTGTATCACTATATTCTCACAGATTTTTCCTTTATTGGCGTCTCTCCCATATATCGTAGTTCCCCTTGATTTCTATTTTCTATCTGATCTATAAGTTTGCAACCCCTTTATCTGGGTCATCATTACCAGTCTCTGGGAATACCAGGTTTCATATATTCATTATTACTATTTTTTCATTTGGATTAGTTCTTCAAGTACTCTATCTTTCTTTTGAGTTCTGAATAAAACCCTACGCATTCATCACTATGATGGTTTTATTATCATTCATTATCCCTAATATGGAGGTAATAATAAGGGATTTTCCCATGTCCTTTCCTGTTCTGATATGTTGATCTTTTTCATTTCCAGAAATTCGTACATTAAAAATCCAACTTTTCCATTATATTTGATCTTCCATCTTCATATTTATTCATTTTGTGCATATACCTGCATTTATTCCATATGGTTCATCCCCTAGCACATCATAGATACATTGCTTGTTCCTCATACTATATCTAGGTGCTGGGATGCCTCATATCGTGGTGCTGACAGTTCGTAATGTGTTGTTGGCTTGCTTTTTGCAAGAGAAAGAGAGAGAGAGGGTGGATGTAGAAAGGGTTAATATTTTGTTTGTCCTCTGATCTCAACTCCTATTCGTGAAAATAATGCCTCAATGCTTAGATATGTATCTATAGATTTAAATACATCAGAAAATCACATTAGAGAATTTAACTTCAGCATGTACAGCTGCTTTATTAATCATATAGTTAGTTTTAAATTAAAATTCCAATAAATTAACTTCCGTCCATCAAATGTTCTTTATTATTCACGTTACAGTCAGCAAAACACATAGCTTTGAATATCAAATGACATTTAATAACAATACTTTACATTAATATGTCAACACTTACTTACCGATTACCCTTTTCTGTTATGCGAGATGTTGCAAGTATATCTGCTGTGACACATTCACCCACTCCCGTCTCCTCTCAGGTCTCATTGCAACCCATTGCCAAATGTAACAAATATTCAAGTCTAATTTTGATAAATTATTGTGTTTATGTCATGCAAGGCTGAGGGGAGAGAGAGAGAGAGAGAGAGAGAGAGAGAGAGAGAGAGAGAGAGAGAGAGAGAGAGAGAGAGAGAGAGAGAGAGAGAGTTCTAAGCACGAGGGAAGCTATCAATTGGCTTTTTGAAAGATGAAAGATTTTGGGATATAAAAGGAATAACGGCAGAAATGGGGTAAATTCCAAATTCCGGCAGTAGGTGTCGAAGTGGGCAGCCTCCAAATCAAGAAATCTTGGAGGGATTGTGGGAAGTGATGTCCTGTCGAGTGTTACGGGAGATCTGATAGAAATGAAGTTCTGTTTCATAGCTTATCTTATCTAAATAACATGTTCTGTAATTGTTCGAAATCCTATTGTGATTTTCCAGCGTAACATGATTTCAAGGAAGTGTGTCCAATGTTCTCTCATTTGGAACATTCAACTCGTCGTTATTTCAGGCGCAGATGCGGCTTTAGTTTTGCTTTTTATCCTTTGAAGGACTAAGGCGACGATATTACTTATTCCATGACTTTGATGGGACTTATTAATTGTAAATATAATCATTACATTTAGTAGGTCAGGTTATGGGCCGGATTTCATTCACAGGATAGAATTGAACTGAATATAGAGTTTAGGCCAAAGGCCAAGCACTGGGACCTATGAGGTCATTCAGCACTGAAATGGAGTAAAAGGTTTGAAAGGTTTAACAGGAGGAAAACCTCGCAATTGCACTATGAATCAATTGTTAGGAGAGGGTGGAGAGTAAGATGGCAGGAAGAGAATATGAAAGGAGGTACAGTAAAAGGCACGGAAGGGGTTGCAGCACCACTGACGGCACTAACCCCTACGGAAGATGCACAGGTTAGGTTGGCCAAATTAGGTAGTTTCCTGTAAATCTTGTTATTCGCCTCTGTACCCACAGGAAAATTAACAGAAGTGAGTATATATACATACACAAACTCACACACACACACATATATATATATATATATATATATATATATATACACGTTTGTGTGTATGTGTGTGCACGCGCGCTCACGTGTATGTGGTCATGACTGAGAATTCACAATTACTTATATTAGGGAGTTCAATGGTTAGGAATCAACAGCTTTTCCGTTGGTGTGAGAGAGAGATTCGTGTAGGAAATGGATTGATACACTGGCACTTTTGGTTTCGTTCCAAAAAATATTACAGTGACAACGCAACGTCAAGATATTTAAGTCTTCCAAGAAATATACAACTATAAAAACTAATTCAGTCATTATTATTCTAAGTAAGATCAGCCGTAGAAATGTACAACAAATTGTTTACTTCAGGGAAAATGATACCACAAAATTACAAACACCATTTTATCTGCAGAAACCAGAACAAAATTTTTCTGCTGTTCCTTGACGAAAGTATGTTTTGTCATACGTCGAGGACGATGGGTGTTTGGCCTGATGCTCTTAAAAGCCCAGACCCGAATGAAACAAGAAATATATCGGGGAAGATAAATTTATCATGGAGTTATTCCAGTATTAAGAATTTTTTTGCAGGGGTTAGCAAATTTCATCAGGTTGCATACTTCCGTTTTCTCCCTACAATAATGGTTTATCTCCATATAAGATAAACAAAATTGTTTTGTTCACATTATAACGTTCGTTCGTCTCCAACAGATAGAATGATTTTGTTTGCTTCTCCAGCACAGTGGCGACTGTGGACAGACGAGATGTTGGGAAAACCAATTACGTAACCAAAACAAGTCGGGAAGAAACTGGCAGGCAGCCCCTTCAGTTCACTTATATGAAGTTTATAATCCCAACAGACAACATAGAATTTAAAAAAAAAAAAAAAGATACCCTGATGAAAAACTAAAAGAAGAAGGAATTATCAATGATAACGTCCTTCTTATTGAAGGTATTGTAGTATTTTGCTGAATTGAATTGAATATAGAATTTAGGCCTAAGGCCAAGCACTAGAGCCTATGAGGGCATTCAGCCCTGAAACGGAAATCGACAGTAAAAGATTTGAAAAGTGTAACAGGAGGAAAGTCTAGCAGTTGCACTATGAATCAATTGTTAGGAGAGGGTGGAAAGTAAGACGGAAGAGATTATGAAAGGAGGTACAGTTAACGGAACCAGGGGTTGCAGGCAGCTAGGAAACCTCACCGCAAGGCATGCTGCAAAGAAATCCATAAGCCAATCTCTCTCTCAGCTGGAATTGTGGGAGTTATCTGCACAGTGCTCCACCCTTATTGGAATAGTTCAGGGACGAATTTAGAAGTGACTGTTACCCTGTCATTTTCTTGGACTTCTGTTTTTGGGGGGAGGCATAATGAATGCAAATACAGACGCACATTGTTGCTCTTTAGACCGAATTAGTGAATTATATACCTGGTACTTGGTCAGGTGTGGAGTAGCAGATAGGACTTGCTGAGAATCAGGGTTATATATATATATATATATATATATATATATATATATATATATATATATATATTAGTATGTTCTGAGTTAGTCTTAATAATTCTAACACCTCATGTTATGATGGAAATAAAAATTCAATGACCTTACAAGGAAAATTTTGCCTGTTCATTTATGTAGATCTCCGGGTCCTATTATAATCAATTGCTACTTGCAAAAGTCCGCTAAGATTTGTTCAGGCCCTGCCCATGTCTTTCCTCTTTAACGAGGCTTCGGACTGGCTAGATGAAAATCCGTGTTTAAGCAGGCAAAACTGATTTATGTTAAATTTATTTGTCATTATATCAAATAATCATTCTTATCGTAAACTTACCAGAGGAACTTAACACAAACTCTTAACTTAAAATTTCCAGTAAAAAAATTTCTGAAGGGTCAAACGTCTTGTGAGGTTGAAGGGATTATTCAAAATGAAAACCTCATAAATGCTCTAAAGTTACCTACAATGAAAATATAAACATTGCAAACACACTTATATTTGTTCATTGTATAAATGATTCCACACATAGTAATCTTAAAATAAGGCTTCGTAATGGAATACGTTATTACGATTTGGTTCAAAGAGTATTAGTATTCGTAGCTACTATAGGAGGAGCTGTAGCCAGCGTGAGTAGGCCTACACAATCTAGATCGTGCCTGAGCAAAACCTAGGTATTGAAGAGAAGACCCTTGGACTCATCGCAAAAATTAGTCGAAGTTGTAGCAAGGGCAGGTCGGAAAGAGTTATAGCAACAACAAAGAAAGGAGAATAAAAATAAAAGCAAAAGAGAAGAATCCAGTTTTCAGGGTAAGGAACTGGCCAATGCTCAAGAGTCGACTGAGTGGCTAACAGAGCTGTGGATCTGACTGACTTCCGTCTTGGGGTCGTAAGTGGCGTAGGATGTACTCAGAGGCTTGTAGATAGTTCCCCTCAGGTGGTGCAAGGAACGACCAACCTGGTTTTTTACCTGTTTAAGGAAAAACGAAATAAGCTGAAATCAATCATGGCAAATAACTCGGTCAGCTTTTAAACATACAGATCGTGGATTTACCCTCTCAAGTGACAAACAAAAAGTATATACAGTTCCAGCAGAAATAATGACTTTTCTGTTACTCTTGACTTTCCTTCCCTTTCCTTTTCCTTGCTTTCTCCTTGCCTGACTAGGAAAAGGAAATGGTGTCAGGTTGCCCTTCCCATGTGCCTTTATTCTCTGAATTTATGGAACGCTAGCGGAGCCTTTTCATAATATTCTTCAGAGTGTGGTTCGTGCATGGAGAAAGAACGGGGAAAGAAAAGGTAACAGACAGGATGCATGACTGATATTTTAAGAACAATTAAGTTTTAGAATGTCCTTACCAAGTAAAAAGTGTAATGAGTAAGACAAAAGTGATGGGGAAAGATTGGCTGTTGATGAGATTCCCCTGTATACCTTCACGGATTGGGAAGTTTCAAGACAAGACTATGACTACATACACACACACACACACACACACACACACACATATATATATATATATATATATATATGTATAATTATACACGTGTATAATTATATCGTATATGTGTTTGTGAAGTTGCATGTACACAATGTTTACATATGCATGTATGTATAGACACACTAGGGAGTACATACACATGAACCATTTACTGTTTGCAACTAACCTCTTGATTCATGTAACAGTAGACGACAGCCACATACAGACCCTGGAGGCCATCTACACCCGTGGCCAAGAAAGAATACACCTGGAAATAATATTCACATTCATATGTTTTAAAAATGATACTATAATAACCTACCAAACGCAGCAAAGCTTAATATTTCAGTTGCCTTATTTTCTCGCCAAATTTCTGTTATCGTAATTGCAATGTGTCCTAATTCATGTGCCTATGCATAATATGTAATGTTACTCACGTGCATTCCGATGCATGGCGTCGTATAGGGAGGAACTACGAATGTGATGAAAAACTGCAGTCCAAACATAGGTAACAGGAACATGGTAGCCTTAACCGCTCTCCTGAAATCAGTGAGGAACTTTGTGTAATTTTAAAATACCTTTAAAGTGAAAATCTTGTAATGCAAGATTTTTATTCTAATATTCGACATAAGTCAGTTTTTTTAATTAACTTTATCTGTTTTTGTTTTTTAAATAAAAACAAAAATATTCATAGGTCAAGAAATAATTAAAACTTTTCAAATGCAACAGTATGCAGCGTAATGTATAGCGTTTATTCCATTTGTCAATTTAAATTTATACCCACTTATTTGCCACTGCTCCATCGTCACTGACGCTTTTCATCTGTGTAACCACAACCCGAGTCATATTTGCTAGCAAAATATCGTATTCACCTGAAAGAGAAATTAGCAACGAACGGTAGAACAATTTAAAGTTCAAATTAATTTGTATTTTGGCAACAAGCAGTAAAGTTGCCATTTAATATTTTAAATACTTTTTTTTAAGCTGATCGCATACTTACCAGAATAGAGAATTTATGATATAGCTTTGTGAGTGATTCAAGAAATGACATCAAACAGTAGCTTACCACTAAGATGACAAGTTTCGGAAGTTCTGTTATGAGGTAGAGATGTCGATCGTCGCCATGTTGGTCTCCCAGCCAGCATTGGTAGTCTTCGAGTAGTGCACGACTCAAGGCCCAAGAGCAACACAAAACAATTGGTGGGACTGTGTCAAGGACAACAATTAAGAAAAGCTTACGTGTAAATCGGTAAGTGTATTTCTTATAGTTACAAAAGGTACTTCATTTTCGGTAAGGTATCACATGCTCAGAATTATGTTGATGTTACAATATCATAGGGAAGGCAAGATCTTATCTTAACCGAATAGCACCAACTTAGGCCTAGTTGGTTTAGAGATCGTGTGCATTTAGAATATTAATGGATTTCTCTCCCGATTATATTGTGCTTGCAGGGATTTAACAGCACACATTTACGACAGGTTGCAATTTCAAGGAATTTAACAGATTACTAAAACTGGAGGTTGTAAGAAACTATTTTGGTGTTGAAGGTTTCTGAGTCTGGCCATTAGACCAGCACAAGAAGTAGTAAAACGGCAATTGTAAAATTGAGCAAATTTGGACTAAATGAATTATTGAATGACGGCTAGGCTATGCGAAGAACCAAATATGTCTTTGAAGTTTATCTTAGCATTTGACGAGATGCAGTTTTCAACAAATTATTGTGCCATTCATCGCAGGATTTGTTTTCAGCGATCAACAGAACTTCACTTGGCGCCATTTTTCAGACAAAGATGTTGACGGAAATAGCTTTCTTAGCTATTTCTGCAGTTAACGTGTTAGCTGTCAGTCATAAGACTGTTGAAAACTTTGCTATAGAAACAGAATGAGATACTTTCCTAAATATACCAGTTTTAAGCAGCAGTAGCCTAATCGATGCTCTGCATGTAACGCACTGTTTTGGCGCCATTTCTCCAAACGGTTTTGGGATGGTTAGGTTAGGCTCAATGTTCAACCCTTTTTCCAATGGTCTTAGCCAGATTTCCTACGTAATTAGGTGTTTACGTTTAGAAAGAAAATTCATCAACATGTAGACGTTTTAATGCCTCAGTTGTATATATTTAATGCTTTTGAAAAGTATATGATGTTTGTGTAAGTGCCATACTTTCACTGAGGATGATTGGAAAGTGCTTTTGTTGAATTAATTGAATATAGAGTTTAGGCCATAGGCCTAGCACTGGGACCAATGAGGTCATTCAGCGATGAAACGGAAATTGGCAGTAAAAGTTTGAAAACCTCGCAGTTGCACTATGAATCAATTGTTAGGAGACGGTGAAAAGTAAGATGGAAGAAAGAGAATATGAAAGGAGGAACAGTAAAAGGAACAAAGGGTGCAGTTAGGGGCCGAGGGCACGCTGCAAAAAACCTTAAGGAATGCCAACACTGCACCTCATGAGGTCCACTGACGGCGCTACCCTCCTACCGGGTGAGAGTGTTTTTGTTTTGGTGGCTACTCCGTCTCCTAAATAATTACCAGTGAACCGATAAACTGTAATTTTCTTAAAGGACCCTTAATGACTTAACATTACTTTTTATGATTATTCTTTGTTACCTCGTCAATTTGAATGTCTTAGATACCATTCGCGTTGCCGGTGAATAGGACGGTAGCCAATGATGCATTAATTATAGATTATGTACAGCTTCATCAGGCGCCATATTAAGCATTATTCGTGATCTAACCTTTTCAGTGACGACCTACCGACCGAAAGCTATTATCCGTATAAAAAAATGATAAAATTATGATTATCTGCGAATTTTATGAACCGTGGTAGACGGGCTAATTAAAAGGTTCTAGTTATATTATTATGTCTATTGCAGTTTGCAGTATGTTGTAAAATTTTACGTTATTTGGCATCGATTCGATATAAACAAGGAATTGCCCGTTTCCTCGGCAAAGCATCTTGCCAGACAGGGATAATGTCGTAAATATAAAAGCTAGACAAATAACAGTACATTAAACTAAAGCTCCCTTTGAAATATTCATTCCTAAAGTATACCTAGACGTCAGCAAGCTAAAGCCACAATTTCCATGATATTTGTTCTCGGTAACTATTCATTTCTGAGGGAAATGGTGTTGTAGAAAAGTTGTTCAAATAGGTGAGGAAAAAAAAAAAGAACCTGAGCAATTATGGACTGCTTGTAAAATAATACTTAAGAAATATTTTCAGTATAAAATGGTACTGATTCCAAATTAAGGTAATTAAGTGGTCAGTGATATCGTCAAGGTTTAATTATGGTTTAGTAATCAGTCATAAACGGTTGAAGGACCAACTTTTTTTAACGAGATTTATATTTGACATATAAAGTGTAATTTATTTATTTAATTATCCATTTATTTATCGCAGAATAGCATTACCTTTCAGTTTTAGACATATGATTTTGGGATTTGATTGTTAGCAACATTTCCCAGCCTCCAGTTTTAGTTAAGGTGTCTTATGTTTCAGATGATATTAGGTACTGTAATTCCTGTCGGTCACCCTTCCATGGATGTGCCCCATTATTTCTCTCTCTCTCTCTCTCTCAAATCAATTTCCCATTTTATTTGGGCCATTTTGTGCTAAAATTCAAAGAAATAGAGTAAGAAGGTGAACTCACCCCATCCCACGAGGACGTACACATAGGTCTTGCCCCTCCCGGAGAAAGCGGCCACGATGAGCCGATGCAAATAGAGGCTCTCGGACAGCATCCAACTCCAGACGGCGACGCTGAAGACCTTCGTGAGGAAGACCAAGACTTTGCACCCAGCAGTGTTGTCATCCAGCAACGTATTAGTCTTAGAAATAGACGAGGGGGAATAAGTTCTTTAATTTTATATATTTGAAACAGTCTCTATTTTTTGTTAACTTTGTTTTTATAACTGTTTTTCTTTTTGCTCTCCCAAACACAAGACAAGACCTTACGTTATGTAAACCGTTTCATTAATGTCTTAAAAATATCTCACAAGAAAAACAAAATAATTTTCTTTTAGTCTCACCTCAGTGTATTCCGGTATCCTCAGAACAGCTACGTCTAAAAGACTGAAAAAAGCCTTGAAGAAAAGGGCCCAAAATAAGTTCAGGTGTAGGATGAACCTCTGAGCTCGAAGTGGTCTGCCGAGGACCATACAGTAAATTCGTTATCAACCTATTTGGCCATATATATATACTGTATATGCAGGGCCATGGAGCTGCATTTAAATACGTGTGTATATGTGTATATATATATATATATATATATAATATATATATATATATATATATATATATATGCATATATTAAAGCCAAACACTTTGCTGAGAAGAACGGTTAAAATCTACAAGTAAAACAAAATTTTCTACAGATCTAATTACAAAGAGCAGTGGCAGGAACATAACCAAATGATGCGACAGAGAGCAGCACCATTGTCCTCTTCCTCCCTTACCTGTAATAAGGGATGATGATCACAGCAGGTATAAGGACGACCATGGAGGCAGCGTGCATGGTCACTTCCCAGTAGTAGTTGATCAGATGGTACTGGCGATGGCTGCAGGTGGCATATTCCGTCTGCTCCCTGCCACTAGCGTCCCGTGCCCACGTTCCGTTTGGCCAGCATGTTTTCGTCCCTTTGACTGTAATTGTCATGGCTAATTATTCAAACTACAAATGGCTTTTGAAAACGCAGTAGCGTGGATGTTGATGATTCAGATTAAGAGAAACAGTAAATAATGTTACATTTGCGGTTCCTCAGGGTTGTGTTCTAGGACCACAACTTTTAATACATTCGTGCGATATGAGGTGTGACTTGATAACAAGCTCTTCATGCTTGTGCAAAAGATGTTGCTGATACTCTTAACAATCATTTGACAGAAATTAGTGCTTGGATTCAAATTATGGAGATGAAGCTAGAGCATATCAAAACTCTCGGTAATTGGTAATAAGTGAAGGGGATTGGATCCTCCCACCTTTTAGGGGTAATGCCGTCAGTGCACCTCTAACGGTCCCCTGTAGGCATTACTTAAGGTTCTTTGCAGTATCCCTTCGGCCCCTGGCTGCAATCCTTTCGTTCTTTTTACTGTACCTCCATTCGTATTCTCTTTCTTCCATCTTGTTTTCCACCATCTCTTAACAACTGTTTTATGGTGCAAAGCAAAGTTTTCCTCCTGTTACACCGTTAAAACCTTTTACTCTCAATTTCCCTTTTAGCGCTGAATGACCTCATATATTCCATTCCTTTGGATCCTCCATTCAGATCTTTTCATTGAATGTTTCTTTGAGTTTAGGCAACTTATTTAGAGTGCTAGGTGTCATTCATGATTGCAAATACACTTTTGAGAAACTTAAACGATATATCTTATCTTCAGTTGTAGAGAAATCCGTTTATTGAGCTGTTTTTGAGAAAGTCTTTCAAGATTTTTGGAGACCTGGTTTAATTTTTATACTCATACGTTTTGAAAATTTCCTTCCGGTTATATTAAACTTCTTATTCCAGATCTTAGTGTTATTTTCTGGTACCTTGTTTCAGCGAGCTCATTGTGCATATATACAGTATCAGAGTTGCCAATAAAATGCTTACTTGTTGAGACGACTTACATGAGTGTAATGTTAAAGTTGATTTATTATTAGCCTTACTAAATTTACTTTGTCATTTATCTTATTTATTTTTCGGTGTTATTTCTCTCATATTGTTTATTCTTTACTTCTGTATTTCTTTTCCCCCACTGAGCAGCTCTCCTGTTAGGCCCCCTGGGCTTGTATCATTTTCCTGCCGGGTTGCAGCTATGCTGATAATTGGACCACGTGAATATGTACACATAATGAATAATGCTAACTATGGGCATTTACTGCGAAAAGTATTTGAAGAAACAAGTAAAAGATCTCATTAAAAAAGTGCAAGAAATATTTTTAGTCATGTTTATGTGTATATGCACACATCCTCCGATGACGTTTTAAGACTCGGATAAATTTTAGGGCCTGTTATTAAAAAAAAAACTATATGAAAATAGAATCTGTAGATGGTTTTATAGATATGAAACAGGGGGTTCGAGATTTGAACCAGGATTATTGTTTAGCTCTCTATTACAATAAAAGAAGTCTGAAAAGGGTAATTTAGTAAATGGCAACATGCTTGTTTTTATAGTTAAACAACCAAGCTATATGTACTTTTAAATACAACTTAAAAATGTACTAAGGTCAATATATATATATATATATATATATATATATATATAATATATATATATATATATATACATATGCATATATATAAAACATGTAGTTAACATTATTGTACTCACGGGCACATTCAGGCTGGCCTTTGTACGCATGAGGGGACACACAGACACGAGACCACCTCTCCCGCCGTTGTATATCAGGAAAACATGACCATCCGTCCCAAGTAGCAGGGCAGAAGACCTTCCCTTCTGCAGGAGGAATTAGAATGGTAAGAAATTTATTTTTTATTTTTCGATATCCATTTATTTTAAGTAACATTTTTGAATTTTAGCTAGTGCTCAGGTTCCTGTTTTCAAATGGTAATTGGTTATATTCCTAATTTTACAGTGTTTTAACATTTCATTATCCGTTTTATTAAACCTACCACTTTCTGACATCGCTGTGTTGTAACTATTGCATAAATGGAGGCACATAGATTTCACCTTATATGTTGGGTTTATTTGTAAGTATTCCTTACTTACTTATGATACGAAAATAAAGCTTTAGGAAAAATATTAGGCACCAGATGGCAGGATAGGAAATTCCAAATGTAATGATAAAAGGGACATGGAGATGGTTTAGGCGTGTCCTTCTGACAACCTGTAAGGAGAATGATAAGCGGTAATGTCAGCTGGGTCCATGTGGGCATCAGAAGGGTTGTAAGACCCAGACCTACATGGATGCGAACTGAGAGGAGCGGAGGTTGGAGATTTATGGAGGCAAATAAAGCACTGGGAAGACGAGAGAGTGCAATTTCGAGGAGACTCTCTGCACAAGGTGTTGGAGGCGGTGGTGATTATTACTGATTCTTTTTTAGTAATTCTTAGCTACTTATATTTGATGTAAAATGTAACATATTTGTAAGACCTTATTCAAATGCCCCATATTCCAGTAATAAGTGTACTAGAGGTAAACGGAATAAGTCGTTAACGAATAGTTTAAATGTTTCCTTGGTTCAAAAACTTATTCTGGGATCCTTGGTAATACATATAGGTCTTTTTATATTTCCTCCTTATTGGTACTGGTGACCGATACTTTAAGGACGTACAGTACATTCTTATATATATGAAATTCGATGTTTTACGTAATAGTATCTAAAGCAGTTTTTGCTCTCCATGTCCCTTGTGCTGTCGGTTTGACATGCTCATAAGTTCCTCGTTGGACGAGTCGGCAGAGTTCTCGGCTAGCACTCTGCAAGGCCCGAGTTCGAGTCTCCGGCCGGTCAGTGAAGAATTAGAGGAATTTATTTCTGGTGATAGAAATTCATTTCTCGCTATAATTGGTTCGGATTCCACAATAAAACAGGTCCCGTTGCTAGGTAACCAGTTGGTTCTTAGCCACGTAAAATAAGTCTAATCCTTGGGCCAGCCCAGAGGAGGCTGTTAATCAGCTCAGTGGAGTGGTTAAACTAAGGTATACTTAACTTTTTTTTTGACATGCTCATAATTATGTAATGATGTATATGTAACCGTTGTTGATAAAACAGAGCAAGATCGTTATTGCAGCGTTTATAGTGAATCTTCATGTCAACGTAACCATTGTTTTATAGAAAATTCCTGTATTCCAAATAAGGTACAGTAACCTGACAGTTAAAATTGTATAAGTAATTTTTACTCTAAAGTAAATAATCTTTAACATTACCCGATTCTGATGTTTTGTTTTGCATGTAATAGGCGAGGAGGTTACGTTCGCAGCAACTAACGGCCTCTCGACAGCATCCCTCCAGCTTGGCTGCTTCCAAGATATCTGAGAGCGATGACGTCACTGCCATCCATCCATCTCCGTCGTCCGGATCAAAATAGTACGTGCTGTTCTGTGGAAGTTTTTGGGATTAAGGTAAGAAACGAATTTTGCTCTTTAGAGGTACTTTTTCTGTTAATTTGCTTTTTGTTATACATATGACGTAGTTGAATTTATGTATATCGTAACCTTATCTGAAAACATGACGTCCATCCTTGGCTTGCCGTCGGACAACGTGATTTTATTCGTGACAACTTTGAGATTATATTTCCTCCTGTGGGGCGGCGTGAAGAAATAACACCAGAAACACGTCTGGTGGTGGTAATAGTTTTCCTCTATCGGATAATAGTCCATTACTCCAAAACCCATTCGGCACGTGGCAAGAGTTTTTGTCGGGATCAGACTGCTGGTTGTACGGTTTTTGTGATTCAGGAGACTCGCCTGGGAAGGAGTGCTCTCGTCTATTTCAACGAGATCTTCCACAGAGAACGCGGCCTTATCAACATCGTTTGTTGCCATGGCAACGCAGAAGCTTGCCTGTGAAGTAGAATATATTGCAAGTGACTGGTGTATAATGCCTGATTGGCTTCTTATAGATTTAAACTATTTTCATTCAGTGCTTTGTCCAGAAGACGGATGAGTCAGCGGGAAAGTATATTTCCAAGATATGTAGTGAATCCTACACAACTACAACAACAAAGATGACAATATATAATGAAAATAATGATAGTAATAACTAGTAACAATTAATGCTTTTACTCTATTACTTAACGCAATAGATTTATCTATACAGTACATTGACATGCTGACAGTTAAGCCAGCCCCTGTGCCTTTACAAATTTGCACCATTTACTTTGCCTAGGTTTTGAATAATATTTAGTTATTATTTAGTTTTTTCGCTGTTTAAATGACATTGGATGCCCCGAATATAGATGCTGATTTTATTCTGTCCTTTCGGAATATGTTTATTATTGTTTGTAACCTGGTTCTCTTATTTAAGATTTAATTACGATTACTCCTTTTCTCGTCTCATCAGTATGTGTTGTCTCCGGTTTTATTTGTGCAAGGGGCGTTTTCTTTAGTACAGTTGAAGAAAACGGTAATATTCATTGCAGCTCGATTTTGTTCGCGTATGTTTATCGGACTTTGTCATTGTTGTTGTTGCTGCTGCTGCTGCTGTTATTGTTAATGAAACAGGTCGATATTATGAAGGAAATCAGTTATTCAGAAATAATGTGAAGGCAGGACAGCATAGTATTTATCATTCTCTAAGTCATCTGAGACCTACTTAAAAATTCTCTCTCTCTCTCTCTCTCTCTCTCTCTCTCTCTCTCTCTCTCTCTCTCTCTCTAAGTTCCTCGTTGGACAGGTCATTACCGTTCTCGGCTAGCACTCTGCTGGCCCACGTTCGAGTCTCCGACCGGCCAATGAAGAATTAGAAGAATTTATTTCTGGTGATAGAAATTCATTAATCGTTGTAATATGGTTCGGATTCCACAATAAGCTTTAGGTCCCGTTGCTAGGTAACCAATTGGTTCTTAGCCGCGTAAAATAAATCTAATCCTTCTGGCCAGCCCTAGGAGAGCTGTCAATCAGATCAGTGGTCTGGTTAAACTAAGGTATATTTCTCTCTCTCTCTCTCTCTCTCTCTCTCTCTCAAAAGTTCTTTAATTTGTCACAACATTCACAAAAGTTCTTTAACTTGTAAATTTTTTTCATTGTTGCATTTCAACCAGTGCGCATATTTAGGAATAAGTTCGGCAAGTTCTTAGATAACCCCTGGTCATTTCAGCGACCCAAACCTAACCCAATCTGGCACCAAGTACCCAGTCCCACTAGTTTTGATACAATGACAATCAATACAGTAAAGACCGAATCCACAGTATAGGACATGCGTAGTCGAAAATATTATTTTCAACAGCACCACTCTTCAGAAAGTCTTCCATTATTATTATTATTATTATTATTATTATTATCTTACTGATATGTAGTGTTTTTTTAATCATATCATGGTTTCCTTCTTTATTAGGTAAGTATAAAAATTCGAAACAATAAAAATCACAGCATCTTCTTCGGGAGCCTATCTCCAGTTATAATAAGGTACCGGAGAAGAAGCCTGCCAGTGGATGTGATTTCCAAATCAAGAAAAATAAAGCTTATTTATAAATTCGTCATTTATTTTATATTTGTTTAGAAGTGTGTTGCTAATAGATCGGGAATAATTATTGATGTTAAAGTTTTTTTTTCCTTTTACTAATATTGTCGTTGTGGTGGTGGTTACTGTTATTTTTATTATTATCAGAATGATCATCAGTGTTCTTTGCAGAAATGCAGGGCTATTATTTATAGTAGTAGCAGTAGTAGTAGTCCAGGATCAAAGACACGACGGTATTCTCTCTGATGGTTACCTCCCTTAAAAAAAAACATTTCAAGACGAAACCCTGAAGAAGGCCTCTTGTAGGGAGAGTGAAGGGACGAAGCATTCAACCCCTCAAACCGTAACGGCTGCTTCAAGTGGCACTTGATCCGTGGAAGCCCCACCCGCTCGAGTTGGAGCGACAAGCTCCTGTCTTCTTTGAGGTTGTGGGATGGTGGTGGTGGTGGAGGGGGGAGGCAGGGAGTAAATAAATGTGAAGGGGAGGATAAGGCGAAGGAGATATGGGAAGAGGGACCAGAGAAATGCGTCTCAATTTTGGGCAGATGGGAGATGTGTGTAAGGCTGTGAAGTGTCTTGAGTTACAGGGTATTTATGTGCTGGTCTTGGCCGCGTTTGTATACTAGCCCGTGCATTTATTCCCAAGGGTGCACAAACACACACATATATATATAATATATATATATATATATATATATATATATATATATTTATATATATATTTGTATATATAATATATATATACTGTAATATGTATAGGTTCCTCATTGGGGTCGGTATCGTTCTCGCTAGCACTCTGCTGTGCCCGTGTTCGATTCTCCGACTGGCCAATGAAGAATTAGAGGAATTTATTTCTGGTGATAGAAGTTTCATTTCTCGTTATAATGTGGTTCGAATTCCACAGTAGCTGTAGGTCCCATTGCTAGGTAACCAGTTGGTTCTTAGCCAAGTAAAATAAATCTAATCCTTCGGGCCAGCCCTAGAGAGTTGTTAATCAGCTCAGTGGTTCTGGTTAAACTAAAGGTATCTTAACTTAATATTATATATATATATATATATATATATATATATATATATATATATATATATATATATATTATATATATATATATATATATATATATATATATATATATATATATATATATATATATATATATATATATATCTATATATATATATCTGGGGTAATGCCATCAGTTCACCTATGCGGTGCACTGTAGGTTTTTTGCAGGGGTAAGCGTCACCTATCACGAGGCCCTGTAGATGCATCCTTCGGCCCCCTTTCATTCCATTTACTGTACCTCCGTTCTTATTTTCTTTCTTGTGTCTTTGTGTCTCCATCCTCTCGTAACAATCTTTTCACAGTGCAACTGCGAGGTTTTCTTCCTGTTACACCTTTATTGCCTAATTACTCTCTTTTTCCCTTCCAGCGCTGAATAACTTCATAAGTCCCCACTTTTGGCCTTTAGCCTAAATAATTCCATTCCATATATATATATATATATATATATATTTTATATAAATACATACACATACTATATATACGTGTATATATATTTATATGATATATCTATATATAAATATATATGTTTGTATGTATATATACTTTGCTTTAGAGTTCACTTGCGATCCTTGCATTCTTCTTCTTCGTTATTGTCAGCCTTTTCCATTTGAAAGCTGTCCCTTTTGCTTCGTCGAACTAGTACTTCCTATGTCTGCCATGTGCACACCTCTTTACGAATGAAATATGAAAGTCTCAGTGGGAAATAAAGGGTCCTCTCTCTCTCTCTCTCTCTCTCTCTCAGAACAGTATTAAGTAAACTTACCAATATTTGAATGAAGATAACCGCCTTGAAAGCATCCATGGCACCTGATGATTTTCCTGCCTTCGAGTCACTGGTTAAACCTTCTCCACCTTATTGGAAACTTCATTTTCCTTTTCTCTGTCACTGAAATGTCACCATTAGCGCTTCACAATTAAGCATGCAATTTGGGTTCGATATAATGTTACAGGTATTTGCAGTGCATGTTATGGTGCTTAATTGTTTTACACCATATTCCAACCACGACTGAGATTATACCTTGAAATCTATGTTACAGCGTACAAGTATTTTGTGAGGGTTGATAAGATAACAAGGATGAAGACTAAAGCCAATAACAGGATACATTTATTTTGTTTTATCTGAAATGGTTAATATCACACGTTACTTTGCTCCAAGCTATGGTAGGCTGGCTTGAAATTTGTACTAGTTTTGATATTGATTTGTGCACAACAGAATCGCAAACCTCAAGTAAGAGCCACTTTTTTTATAAGCCCCTGTGTGCAGTCACGGGACATCTAATAATTGACCGTTAGTCCGTCTGTCAATCTGTCCGGACCTCTATAAGTCAAGCTGACTTCCTCAGGTTGATATTTTTGAAAAGCTATAAAATTAACAGCTTCCAAGGCAAGACGTTAATATCACGACCATCGACAGGTGATGGGGATTCAGCATTTTATGAGGTGGATCCAAGTTATTCTGAGATTAGAGGTCAGGAGTTGAATAGGAATTGACCGTCGGCATGGGCATTTTGTTACTCTATCACGTCTTGTTTGCGATTTTAATTTTAGGTAATTTATAAACTTGTTTTGAAATTAATTGTTTTCTCAGGAGGTTACCACATTTGATGAGATAAAAGAGGTAAAATATCTACATTTCACAACATTTTAAATCTCCAGCAATCCAAAGTGCACATCCACACTGATGAGATTTAGTCTTGATACGAGTGTCATTGCCTTTTCTTCCTGCTTGTTTGAGACACATTATCTTCTTGAACTTTTATATATATATATATATATATATATATATTTTAATGTGTATTATATATATAGGAGCGTGTATATATGTATATATATATATATATATATATATATATATATATATATATATATATATATATATATATATATATATATATATATATATATATATATATATACAGTTTATATATAGTGATAGAAAAGAATAAGGAAAAAATGGTGAAGGAAAGAACTCAAAGAGAAAAAGGGCTCAGAGAAAGAGAGAGAGAGAGAGAGAGAGAGAGAGAGATAAAAAATTGGGAGAGGGAGAACGAGAAAGGTGCGTCGTTTCCTTTCGCATTTCACACCTGATAAGACATAATATCATTTAAAGAAGATAAGGAACTGATAATGAGTGTCACTTACCAAGGTTTACTCGTTGCTATCTGGCTAAAGAATGTCTCTATGTTGATATAGTCTTACATTTTGTCATAGGAAAAACATCGTCAGTGGAAATGCTTTGTGTGACTTCAGAATGCTACAGTGAACGCAACAATCATGCAAGGAAAGTCCTGTGTTCGTCTTTTTCTTCCATTTTTTATTTCTGGATGATGTTATGTCTAATCAGGTGTGAATTGCGAAAGGGGGCGCCGAGCCTCTCTCTCTCTCTCTCTCTCTCTCTCTCTCTCTGTCTTCTGTCTCTCTCTCTCTCTTTCACTTAACTCTTTTCTTTCTGATTTCTTTCTTTCACTGTCTCCCTCATCTTATTCTATATATACATATATATATGTATGTGTACAGTATATGTATATATATAGTTATATATATACATATATATATATATATATATATATATATATATATATATATAATATATATACACGCAAAACTAATCGTGGTTTTGAATTTTTCATTCACTTTTCTTTCTTCTTTTCATTCCGCTTAGATGGAATTTGTTATGACAGAAGGCATTATAAGCCTGAAAAGTGATGAAGTTGAATTTCTTGCACACAGTTGCCTTTCGGATATTTCACCAAGGAGTCAAAACGTTGTAACACATTATTACTCAACACTCCACTTATTCACTTATTCCTTGCACTCATTGTTAGGCTTTAGACTGATCCTGACTGGATAAATGTTTTACAAAATCGTTTTCAAAAACACTGTGCTCTCTTTCTCCTCTGTTACTTTGACTCCCCCCGGTTTTGAATACATTATCTAGTAGGAGTTTTTCCGCTGAAATATTCTCTTTATATATTACATTACTCATTCTCACTGGCACATCAGTTTAGATTTGGAATTGTTCATAGTTCCTGTTATTTGTTCAGCTTTTTTGTTGTAAAACGTCCCATACACATGAGAATGTTAGTTAACAATTTATTTTCTCATTTAGAAAGTCTTCTGGAAACAAAGTTTGTCTACATCTTTTTCCCGTCGAACTGGAAAAAGTTCAATATTTGTTGAAAACAGTTTTTTTTTTTTCTCGATTAAAATGGTTTGTGTAGATTATATCACTTGAAAAAGGGCGTTATGGAATAAGACCTTCGGTAATTGATAATCCCTAACCGCTTACTAAGAAACTCAAACAATAAAGTGGGGCAACTGAGCATTCGGTTCTTACACACCCAGTGTCCACACACGAATGACTTCATTATCTCTGCGTCATTGATGCAGATTAATGGCCTCAAGTGGGCGGAGCTTCTGCTACAGAAAGGGTAGGGCATTTGGCAAAAGTAAGCGGGTTTCGTAGAGGCGTTCTTCATTTTATTCGTTATTTTTGTTATGAAATGTGTTTTTCCGTTATTTCTCTTTCATGGTTTGTTCTTTAGTTCTTAATTATCTCTCATCAACAGGGCTGTTTTCCCTATCAGAGCCTTTGGGATTCCAGCATTCTTTTCTTCTAATTATGGGTTGCTGTTTGGTTTGAAGTAATAATAATAATGATGATAATCATCATCATCAGCAGATAGAACGCAATAGACAAATTTCAGTGTTTGTCAAAAATAGGTATTTGTGCTGAAAAGAAAATGTGTACTCAGAAAAAAGACCACTCTCGTCTTGTACGGAAAATAATCTTATGTGATTAGAAATGATGCCGCCATCATTTTTCTCATAACTATGTGCCAATAAAAAAAACATTTATTTCGGTAAAAATATTGTGTACTTTTCAAGATTAAATGGGCGTTGTTGATAAACAGCAGATAGGCCTGTAGTCGTTAGATACTTCAAGAATAAATACGTAACAATCCTTAAGAAAATTAGCGGGAAATGAAATCTGTAGCATTGATGTTTCAAGAAATCAAAAGGACGTGAAAGAGTCAGCATTTCTGTAGTTGTCAGCTTTTATTGGATGAGAAAGAAATGACATATAATGTTACCTTTAAACCGCACGTTCTTCAGTGGAAAACTATGGAAGAAAACATTTATTTCAATTCCGTATTAGTATCTTCGTGTGATGACTCCGAATACACGAATAAAAAGGAAATGAATATCGAAGGTTATTCTTCTACCAAAAGTGAAGAGAGCGTGTCATGCACACGCAAATTTTTTCGTTTCCCTTTTAATGTGTAAAGTTTGCACCGTTGTCCTGAATTCGGAGGCTTTTTATTGGTGATTTGTGCCTGTCACAGAAGAGATGAGAGTGAATCAGTCTGGCGTCTGTAAGCATAGATCTGATTTCCTGCAGATACTACAGGCCACATGATTTTATTTTGTTTCTGTAGAAGAGAAAAAATTTACATAGGGAATTAGACCAAACTGGAGTGGACGTAGTTGCTGGTCCTGGTCTCCACTCGCCTTAACTTTATTTATTCAACCTTGGATTGCAGTCCTACGGTGCCCCCTTAAATCAAAGGCGTGTTTTTGTTTCGACATCTTTAACGTTTCAGATACAAGATTTCCTGAAGCGGATTTACGTTTTGTGCTGCGTGCGTGTGGATCCTGTTGTGACATTGACATTAAATTTTGTAAA
Organism: Macrobrachium rosenbergii; assembly: GCF_040412425.1. Classification (NCBI taxonomy): domain Eukaryota; kingdom Metazoa; phylum Arthropoda; class Malacostraca; order Decapoda; family Palaemonidae; genus Macrobrachium; species Macrobrachium rosenbergii. Next base: position 21,461,815 of record NC_089796.1, read on the forward strand.
TGCATTTCAAGCATTTAACCTTGAAATTGGCTTTGCACGTGTAGCTTTCATTATGGCATATAATTTTTACCGAGTTTTTTTTATTATCTATATCACTTAAACTTAGGTTGCTTATGTATTTACATCTTTTGCGTGTGTGTGTGTGTGTGTGTGTTTCTTGAATCAGAACTTTGGAATAACTGAGGGGAGATTGATTATGAAAACCTACCAAATAAAAAGACCTCTAGCATTTAACAGTTTCTGTAACGACTCAATTTATATGTGTATATTTTATAAGCGATTTATATACGACAAGCACTTCGTTCATGAGTGTAATAGTAATGAAGCATCATAAATATTTTTTAAATAGAAAAAACTATTTATGGATATATGGGGAAGAGTATCTATTGACGCGCGCACCTACATACTGTAAACTAAAAGTTCACGAGGCATTGAAGAGTATTTGTTCGAAAGCAGAATTTACTTCATGTCAAAGAACCTCTTCGATTTTCTGAGTTAGTTTAGGGAAGGGGTGAGGTTCTATATTTAGGATCACCGTATTTAAGAAGGGTGATTGTCACATATCTGGGTCATGATGGAGAAATGTCAAAAGCTTCTTAAAACGTCTCCTTTGTAATTAATTTCAGTCCTTTAGGGCAGGCGGGAGGGTAGGGCATGGAGGGACGGATTTGCTGGAAAGATATTCAAAGTGCCCAAATATTTTTATTTTATTTTATTTTATTTATGTATTTATTTTTTTGCCTCTGATATTTGGATCTGTAGGGGAAACGGACGGGCGAAATCTGGAAGATCAGTGAGTGGTTATTAGGCTTGTTGCTAGAAAGTAAACTGTTTTCCTGATAACTTGCTTCTCCCTTAATTACTCTTTAATCTAACTTTATTGCTTCCATGCTTTTGTCTTTTTAATCACGGGTGTATTCATTCCTGTTCGTTCTAGTTTGATTACCTGAGCCAAATTTGTTGACATCGTTCATTGCAGAATTTCTTTTATATTTGCAGTTATTGAATTTTGTGATCACACACTTATCTGAACTTATCGCTCTGTTTCGGTCGATCTCATTGTTACTCAGCATAGCGTAAGTTTCTCTTTCTTTATAAAAAGAATTTTATATCCTTTACTGTGCAGTTATTTCCTGGATTTGTTGTTGCTTTGTGGTTTATTAGTTTGTCAGTTGGCCTAATCATTTTAAGTTGAAAAAGCGGAGAAATATTCCGTTATTCACTTGAACATTTATGAGTCGTTTCTGTTACTTTACCTTTTGTTCTGTTCTTCATGCTATATGTTTATGTTCTTAATTTTGTTCTATTCTATTCTTTATTTTGTGTCGATTTTTAATATTTCGTATCATACATTTTTCCTTTCCTGTTCTGTTTAGTTTGTCTTTTTATTCTTCCTCTTCCTCCTCTTCTTCCTCCTCCTCCTCCTCCTCCTCCTCCTCTTCCTCTTCCGCCTCCGGTGCTTCGTGCTCCTCATGTTCGTGCTCAGCCTCATGGCCGTAATCATCCTCGGCCTTGGCCTCCTGGTATTCCTGGTACTCGGCTACCAGGTCGTTCAAGTTGGACTCTGCTTCGGTGAACTCCATCTCGTCCATTCCCTCGCCCGTGTACCAATGGAGGAAAGCCTTCCGCCGGAACATAGCGGTGAACTGCGTGGAAATGCGCTGGAAATATACAAGTAGACATTAGTTATACTGAACGTTAGGAAAGCTCGCGACAGATCTGAGGATCTGGTGCAAGCAGCGTTGGCGCACAAATGAAATCTAAGCTGTGTAACCATGGAGTGGCTTTGGTGTTACCGCAGACCACAGAATTATTGATGAAATATCCACGAGTGAAAAGGGAAAAGAAGAAAATACCTGTCAAAAGGAGAGATGGTTCAGTGATAACATCGGAAAAAGAAGAAAGACAACGCCGGGCGGAACATTTTTGAAAGGCCGTGGGTAAGAAAGATATGAGGATAATTTGATTAATATACCAGAAGCTGAGGAAGTCCCGCATATACTTATGAAAGAATTCACATCCTTTTTCTGATAAATCGGTAATAAAGAAACTTAGGAGATGGAAAACAACAAGTTATGATGGAATACTGCAGAGATGAGTTTAGCTGAAACTGAAATGGCACCTTGTATACTGAACAGATTGTTTTTCGGGTTGTGGAATGAAGACACAAAGCTTGATAAATGGGAATCAATAGTTGTGGCTATGGTACCAAAGAAAGGTGACTTGACTGCATGTGATAACTGTTGTTATGAATATAAACAGCATATTTATTCTCGGTAGGCTGGAAAAAGATATCTGTTCAAAGCTTGAGACGAACAAGCTTGTTTTAGAAAGGGTAGGAGTTATTTAGATCAAACATTTGTCTTGAGATTATTGTGCAAGAGTTTATGGTATTTAAAAAGCTTTTAATGGTCCGCAGACCATAATATGGGAGGTCTTGCTTTACTATGGCATTCCTTTGAAAATTGTAAAGCTAATTGAAATCATCCATAAACGAAGTAGATGCAAAGTTAATGTTGCTGGGGTCTCGTCAAGTGTGTTTTAAATAGATGATGAGTGCTACAAGGGAATGTTATGTCACCTCTACTGTTTGCCCTTCTCAAAGATTTTTAATGAAAAAGTGTTAGGAGTAGGAAGTGATTGGACTAACGATTGAAACTTGACAGGCTTAGACTACTGTATGTCCATGATGGTCTTAATCAACAAAACATCCCAAGGTTTGCAAAGCCTACTTAATAGATTGCATCATATATCTAGGGAAATGAGACAAGATTCATCTAAGAAAGCAGAAGTGAAGAGGACAGGGCATGCACGAAAGAACTAATGTTTACGTAATGGGTGTCAGTTTATTCAGGATTAAAAGAACCTAACCTCAACAATGGGAGATTGAAAGCTAAGCAAGAATGGGCTAGATGCAACCATAACACTGTACGAATTCACCGCTTAAAGGTAAAGGCGTGCCACTTAGTGCCACCCCTATTTAAGGAAAAAGGTTGATAACTAAAAACAGTTGAGTTGAAATTTAGTGAAGGACTAAAAAGGGCAAGATGAAAGATTTGGAAATCAGATAGACTGCAATTGCATACGAAAGTAAGATTATACATACCAGTACGGTCTGTATTGTTATACGGTTATGAATTATGGAGTAACATGAAAGTATACCTAAAATATTTTGTCGATTTAAGAATAAAGCTTTAATAAGAATATTATTAGTCGGAAAGATAAAGTTAGAAAGGATGCAAGATGGGAAATTACGGAATTTCCATGTGTATAAGAGATAAGGGTGGAGTGATGGCGATGGCTTGGACATGTCCTTCGCACAACCCCTGGGAGAATGATAAGTGATAGTGTCAGCTGGGTTCCTGTGAGCACCAGAAGAGTTGGAAGACCCAGACCTACTTGAATGAGAAGCATGAAAAGGAGGCTGGATATGAGAGGGGGCCCTTAAGGGATTAAGTAAAGCACAGAAAGACATGAGTGGCGATATTTCAGAAGGGCCCTTTATGCCATGCAGAGTTGGCAGGGGTGATGAAGATGTGGCATATATATATGTGTATATATATATGTATATATGTGTGTATATATATATATGTATGTATGTATGTATTTATATATATACACACACACACACACACACATATATATATATATATATATATTATATTTGTATGTATAATGATAATTATTATTGTTATCATAATTATTGTGTTATCATCATCATCATCATAGAAAAACCGGAAAAAGCCACAGAATAGTTTCCATGTGAGATAGCAGAGAATCACGAAGCAGAAAAGACAAATAAGTTTATATAATACAATGAAAATTAACAAATGAACAAATCAAGCATCAGATACTTAACAATAAAGAAATAATTATTATAGTAGTAAATAGCAATGATTAATGAACAAAGCAAATTTATGTTCGTTAAATTGATCAATTGTTTTTAGCTATCAACCTTTTTCCTTTAAAAATGGTGACAATAAGATGCATGCCTTTACTTTCAAGTAGTGAATTCGTACAATGGTTATGGTTGCATCCAACCCATATTTTCTTAGTTACCAATCCCCATTGTTGAGGTTAGGGTCTTTTAATCCTGAATAAACTGACACCCATTACGTAAACGTTAGTGATTATATAGTGTCTTCCATTTTGACACTTAGTGTGTTCTTCAGCAACTATAAGAGGATTGGCCTTTGGCTACGATTACAATTTGTTCTGAGTCTCTCTCTCTCTCTCTCTCTCTCTCTCTCTCTCTCTCTCTCCACATACAGACACATATATATAATGTGTATATATATTATATATATGTATATATATATACACATACATACATACATATATTTATTTATTCAAGCACATAGTGCAATGATGCTTCACTGATGTTTTGAGCTAAGACTGATGACTCGCTCACCCCATAATGGATTAGTTGCCACGTTATAAAATGCAAAACTGCCTGACACTCCACGCAAAACATTAGGTTCCTCCCTTAGGCTATTTGTTAGTGTTTTCTCTACTGTGCCTGGCACCAGCATTAGATTGTTGCTGAGCCTTTTAGTTACCAAAAGTAAAATCCCATTTGGGCTACCTAGAGCGCCTCACCTTGAACAGATCTTGAATAGCAGTGGAATTCCCAATAAAAGTTCCCGCCATCTTCATTCCTCTGGGTGGAATGTCGCACACGGCCGTCTTACAGTTGTTTGGAATCCACTCGACGAAATAGGCGGAGTTCTTGCTTCGGACGTTCAGCATCTGGTCGTCGACCTCCTTCATGGACATCCTCCCTCTGTAGACGGTGGCCACCGTCAGGTACTTACCGCGGCGAGGGTCGCAAGCGGCCATCATGTTCTTGGCGTCGAAGAGCTGGTAGGTGAGCTCAGCGACGGTGCTGGCCTTGTAGTTCTGCATTCTGCGAGGAAAGGAAACCAACTGGTCAGTTCGTTCACTCTTAGTTTATCATTTTGCGAGAGCGGTTAAGGAGAATTTTTATTATTTTGACTTGGTTATACAGCCTGAACTTGCTTTGATGTTTATTGACCTATCACAAGAGAGGATTTAATGGTAAATATTTAAAATATTTGAAATATCTAGAAACAAAAAACAGAATTTGGTGGAAAACACATTTTACGAGTGACGCCCTCACTGAAATGGCATATTTGTTTTCTAGGGTCATTTACACAAGGCCCAGAAGTGTAATTGATCGTAATCAGTACGGTCGTCATGGAGAAAATATTATGACTAGTATTAATATTTTTAAATGTTTAAATATTCACATAAAACAAGACAAAAAGGGGATTTTCCCGCAAACTTCCTCAGAATGGAATACCTATATGGTAAGTAGCAAGAGAGCGAGAGATGCAAGTTTAGTAAAATACTGATATAAATAATCAGTGAACAAGATTAAACGGGAGTAAATTGTGATGTGATACAAGTGACGGTAAGTAGGGATCCCTTTAATTATTTTTATGAATTTATTCTGAGCACTCAAGCCACTTTCTGACTCAAGGCTGGCGTGAAGGATCGGATTTTAAACATGGTGTGAAAATCGTAGTAGGAAAACGCTGAAGAAGTTGGTCAGCTTTTAGATGGCAAGAGACCAAAGGAAACGGACTGAAAATAAAAGGCAGAAAGCAAGAAGCACACCGTGGACCTTCCTCTAGCCGCCCCTTACTTACCCACGAGACACGAGTGGCGCGAATCCAGGGATGAAAAAGTGAAGACGCGGGAAAGGAACCATGTTGACGGCCAGCTTTCTCAGGTCAGCGTTGAGCTGACCCGGGAACCTGAGACAAGTCGTCAGTCCGGACATGGTGAGGGACACCAGGTGGTTCAGATCGCCGTAGGTCGGGGTGTTGATCTTGAGCGTCCTGAAGCATATGTCGTAGAGGGCTTCGTTGTCGATGCAGTAAGTTTCGTCTGTGTTTTCGACCAGCTGGTGGAATGAGAGGGTGGCGTTGTAGGGCTCCACGACTGTGTCGGATACCTGAGGAAAAGGTAAAGCCAGTTAGAAAGATTTGTAAGCTGTGTGCGCGAATGTTAAATCATCCCAGAATGAATAATTCACTACAAGTATTGAACAAGTTTCTAGAATCAGCAAAAATTTCAAAATTGTTGAAATTCTCAACTGTTATGCCACCAAAGGATTATGTATGTGTATATATATATATATATATATATATATATATATATATATATATATATATATATATATATATATATATATATGTATATAGATACACACTCCAAACAACACAAATTTACTGGGTATACAGCTATTACTTTCACAAAGGAATTCAATTATATGAAAGGTTCAGTAGAGGAGATTCTATATTTCCAAGATTTCAAAGGTTCGTCTGCCTCCATCTTCAAGGAACCATATATATATACATACATACATACAGTATATATATACGTCAAATACAAATATTGTGCAACGTACATTTGTGGCAGTGACTATGGGTAGGCTAAAAATGAAAAACTGTCGATACCATCCCATTTGGTTAACACAGCTACAGCAAACTTAAAGAAAGACCGTGCATCAACACAGAATTGATTTGAATTGTAAGCACAATGTACTCAAGGATTTGATATATTACGAGATAAAAACAGCGTATGCTTTACCTTAACACTGATGTAGACAGAATTAGCGAGCTGTAAGGTAAATAATGTTTCGAGATTTGATTTCTCTCCACTTGATAAAACTTGGATTTCAACTTTATAAGGAAGCATTTGACTAATTATTCATTTAGTGGCCACCTCGACAGTATTTGATAATAGCTGAACATGAAATGATTGATGTGGTTGTAGATAAGGCCGATGAATTAAAGGACAGATTGATGTATTGTGTGTGTGATAGCTAACTAATAAGATAAAGGTCTTTTCCCCGAATGAAATGAGATTATGACTAGATTCTTGTCGAGCAAACATCTTTGCAGCTGTGTTCAATTTCTGGGGTGATACAATTTAATTACGGGTTGAAAATTTGGATCTTTCCTAGATAATGACACCAAGGGTTTTAACCCGTTACGTATCCACCTTTGCGGCGTGTTTAGTACAAGCCCGTTGGGGATTACCGTAAAAACATAAACAAAAGACTGTAGGTATCAGAAAGATAATGACCCCCAAGAAATATCAGCCCCATAGATAACGACCCCCGAACTTTGTTGGGGTCACTATCTAGGGAAGATCTGAAAATTTTGTAGTCGGGCGGGTTTCAGAGAAACACCTTGTTGATGGTTTGGAAGTTTTGAAATGGCTTGTATTATAAATGGGACTGATATATCTAGTTGGAGAGTAATGTGTAGAATGACTTTTGGGTAAGGTGTGTAACTGCTGTGGAATTATGAAATCGTGGTTACATTCTGGATGGTCAGGAATAATCCGAGTTCTTGTAGAAGACTTAGAATATGCCGTAAATCACTCGAAGTGTGTATGACCTTAAAAGTATGAGGTCAGGTCAGGAAGGGTATTGCTAGGCAGATCTTGTAAAGGGTCTAGAATATCTTTGGACATTAAAACTGGATAAGTTTAAGGATACTGAGTTAGTAGGGTCATGGACAAACTTGATTCCTGCCGAGGTCTACAGTATTGCGGAAGGGATTGAGATTTTGTGTGAATCGAAGGGTAACTTGTGGAGGGACTAAACGTCGTTTGTAAGATTTGGAATGCTGAAATTTTGGTCAGGCTTGACCATGTGGGGTCAGGAAGGTCACAGATGAGTGAACTTGCGGAAAGTCTGGAGTCCAGAGAATCATGGCTAGACTGAATTCCATGATTGTCTGATATAGCTGTGGCATGACTGGGATGTGGGGAATGTAAAGGTAGATGATCAGGAGGGACATGTTTGGACTGAATTTCTTGTACTGTAGTATATCTGGGGGATGTGCTGAGTATGAGGTCATAAGGGTCACGAGTTGGTTTAATTTCCTATGAAAGGTCTGCAGTACAGAAATATTGGTTAGTGTTGTTTTTAAAGATGCTGGCTCAGGATAAACTGCACTCATTTTGGAAAATCTTCAGCAATTCAAATGGTGGCCTGATGTAAAGACACAATCTAGGTAAGGTAAGAGGTAACATATGATTAGAAACGATTTCAACCAGAACCGATTGGCATTTCCTTACCTTAGGACTGGGGACGACGGAGAAGGTGTTCATGATTCTGTCTGGGTACTCCTCCCGTATTTTGGAGATGAGTAGGGTGCCCATGCCCGACCCAGTGCCCCCTCCTAGCGAGTGCACGATCTGGAATCCTTGTAGGCTGTCGCAGTTTTCGGCCTCTGACCGGACTACTTCGATGACGGAGTCGACGAGTTCTGCCCCTTCTGTGTAGTGGCCCTTAGCCCAGTTGTTCCCGGCGCCGCTCTGACCTGTGCCGAAAGGTCACCTTTTAAAGTTTGGGCGAAATTGCTGGATGTAAAGGAATTGGTGTAATTGGTGTCATCATTTTCATTATTATTATTGTTGTAGATGATGATGTCCACATTTTTCTTGTTACTGTTTTTTTTTTTGGTAGTAAATTATTATAATTATTATAATTGTATTTGTTGTTACTCTTTTTACTTGTGTTTCGCACAAAAACTTCCTCATTTCTTGTTATGCATCTGACATGAACTGCAGATTCAGGGAACCCGTACATTATTGAAATTTCTAACATAATTTGTTGTAGCTACTATGTGTAGTTCAAATTACGCAAGGTGGTGAGTTCCCGTAGGAGGACATTGAAATCTAGCATAGGATGGGAGGCTGCATATTTTCTTGCTTAAAGCACACGATAGCCTAAACATTTGTTTCATATTAATTTGGATCAGTAACTTATTAGTTATGGAACAAAAGGATTCATATAATGATACCATTCATATACACTTAATGTTTTTTTTTTTTTAAGTTCAAAATTATATTGTAGTGCATCTCATGCCTGATGTACGCTTAAGTGTAAAAGAGGATGCGAAATGGTGGCGCTATTTTTTCTATTAGTCACCCATCTCAAGTGAGCTTCCTAGTTTTCTATTTTCTGTACTGCCATGTCTTACAGAAAATGGAAGTGGAAGGATTGTGAAGGGGGACAAAAAGAAATGAGTTTTCTATTTTCTATACTGCCTTGTCTTACAGAAAATGGACATGGAGCGATTATGAAGGGGGACAAAAAAGAAATACCCCTCATTATGACGTGTATTCCCCTTATTTTTTGCATGTTTGACGTACGTTGTCTCCTTAGATTTAGTGTTATGCGCTGCTGCTTTGAAACGTTCTGTTTTAGATATCCAAAAAAATCATGGTATGGTAAATCATCGAGAAATGTTTATGGTAGGCACTTTCTACAAAGTTCTGATGTTTGGGCATTTCTTATGAAAAATTTGCGATATTTGCCTTTTAGAACACTCTCTCTCTCTCTCTCTCTCTCTCTCACATCTCTCTAATATATCTATATATATATATATATATATATATATATATATATATATATATATATATATTATATATATATATATATATATATATATATATTATATAAATTATATATATATATATAATGTATGTGTATATATATTTTATATATATAACATATGTATGTGTATATATATATATATATATATATAATATATATATATATATGTATGTATGTATGTATAAGTAAACCCCCATTAATTGCGTTCTCATGATTCGCGGACTCATGCATTCGCAGAGTTTCTCTGTGGAACATATCCAGCCATTATTCGCGGAAAATTCTCATTCGCGGTATTTTTCACTGAGAAATATTCACCAATTACTGTATTTTCACATAATTTTCATGAATAAATGCACTTTTTATGATAAACTATTAAAATGCTCAGGTATATGCATTTTACAGGGTTTTTCTGTGTTTAAACTATCAAAATGGGCAGTTCTAAGTGTTTTTAGATGGGTTTTAAGTATTCGCGGATTTTAGCTATGTGTGCGGGTGTGTGGGACGCATCCCCCGCGAATACAGGGGGTTCACTGTATGTGTGTGTGTGTGTGTGTGTATGAAACTCTGGCTTGCCATCTGACTCCTACTATTCTTCTTATAGCGTTATTTTCAATTCGAAAAAGTCTTATAGGTATAGTATAGTTTCATTGTCATGGCATGATTCATGTCATAACAATGAAGATCATCGTATTAGGTTATGTGTAATTTTGCATTCTTATGCAATTTCAGTGAAATAACATTCCCTTGTAGAACCCCACTGATTACTACAAATTTTCTTGGCAAGACCCCAGCAGCATTAACTCCTCAACTACTTCGTTCGAGGATAATTTCAACGGGTTTTACATTTTAATGGGAATACCATAGTGACGCAAGACCTTCCTCTTGCGATCAGTAAAAGCCCTCAGAAGGACATTTTTAAAAAATCCGTACAGTGGTGCACACTATGTCTTTAACACAAACATTTGATCTGCTCAACTCTTGTCTTTTCCAAAACCAGCTTGTTTATCGCTAAGTATTTTATCAGTCGAGAATAAGCATACTGATTATTTTTGTTACACCGACGCAAGTGCTTTTTTTTTTTTTTTTTTTTAACGTTAGTTTAGACCCTGAGTTAATATTCTAGGGCTGGCCGACGCAAGTTACTACTTCAGTTAGGCCAGCTTTCCTTGGTATCTTTGCTATAACTTCTCATTTCCAATCTTCAGGCTTTGTTTCCTCTTTCCGCAGTCTACAAAATAGTCTGTTTTGTATATGAGGTGTCATTTGAGTTTCAGCTAGAATCATCCCAGGTGATTCCCTTGTAACCTGAAGTTTTTCATCTAAGTTTCTTTAATATTGATTTCACCCAGACGACTGTGAGTTCTTTAATAAGCACATTTAGGACCTCATCAGCTTCTTTTATGTCAGTTTAATTATTTCCCTAATATCAAAAAAATGTTCTGCCCTGCGTAGTTTTTATTTTGATGATATTATTGACCCATCGCTTTTTTTGATATTTCATTATTATACTGTGGGCTACCCTAACACCTAATGCCAGTGTCTTCGTTAATATTATCATCCAATTAGTCCAACTATTCTCTCTTTTCTCTTCTTGATCTTCGTTTAGTTTCACGATCTTGAGTACTCAGCAGGTTCTAATTCGAGTTCTGCATCTCCTCCTTGAAACTGATCTACTGTACATGTCCCTTTTATTGTAACTCGGGTCTCATCCGATATGCAAGATTTCTGTCCTGTTGCCTCATATCCAGTACTTCTCTTCAAGCAGATGGAGGTACATCCTTGATACTAAGCCAGTCCTCATTGTTTCTCTGCTCCTCCTTCGATATTGTTTCTACAACTGCAAATCTACCTCTACATTCGGTTGCTAAAGCCCCTTGATTTTCAAGTTAAAGAAGCTCCATTGTGTTAAACCTGCTTACTTTATTAACTTTTTAAATGGGTGCTTTTTAGTTTTCTGTAAAAGAAAACTGTTGAGATGGCTTTGTCTGTCCGTCCGTACTTTTCTGTCCTCTCTTTCTGTCTGCCCTCAGATCTTAAAAACTACAAAGGCTAGAGGGCTGCAAATTGGTATGTTGATCATCCACCCTCCAATCATCAAGCATACCAAATTGCAGCCCTCTAGCCTCAGTAATTTCTATTTTATTTAAGGTTAAAGTTAGTCATGATCATGCATCTGGCACTGCTATAGGCGCCAGCAATACAGGCCACCACCGTGCAGTGGCTGTAAGTTTTATGGACCGCGGCTGAGTTTCATGGGCCGTGACTGAGTTTCATACAGCATTATAGGCTGTATAGAAAACTCGATTGCGCCGAAGAAACTTTGGCGCATTTTTTACTTGATTTCATTTCATCTTCAGTGTGCATTGCCAAGTTGACCACTGCCAAATTTGTAGTCTTCTGTAGCTCCTGACATTCCTTATGGGTCTGTTTGTCTCTCATTTAATATCAGTGAAGTGTATTTGGTTTCTATGACTGCCATCTGTCCAAGTGTGTTTATGAAAATCCATTAGTTGGAAAAGCAACACAAAACTCGTAAAGTACACATTATTCCGTTTTTAAATATATATATATATATATATATATATATATATATATATATATATATATATATATGCATATATACACTTTATATTTATATGTGTATATATACATATATCCTATATATATATATGATATATATATATATATATATATATATATATATGATCTATATATATATATAATGTTGCATGTATCTCAAAGCTTTATATTTATTTATGTGTATATATACATATATATACATTATATACATATATATTATATATATTACATATATATCTATATATAATATATATGTATATATATAAATCTTGTATATATATATATATATATATATATATATATATATATATATATATATATATATATATATATATATATATATATACTCAAGTATTAGAAATACATATATATATACATATATATATATATATATATATATATATATATATGTGTGTGATGTGTGTGTGTGTGTTGTGTGTGTATGAAAAGTAATCAACATACAGTCACTTGTGGAACAGAATAAATTTCAGCTCATATCGAAATCGACACCCAGGTCTCTTCAGTTGAAAGTTGTTGGCGCCCTTGGGATGACCGGGTGCGATCGACGTGAGTCAGAAATTTATTTATGTGTATACAGTATATATGCATGTGCGTGTTTTTGTTTTGAGAAGTAACCGTTCATTGTAAATCGTTATATGAACGTGCAAATTTAGAATATGATTCACCTCTGTAAGCATCTCAGGATATTACCGTTAGAATATATATATATATATATATATATATATATATATATATATATATATATATATATATATATATATATACCATATATATATATATATATATATATATATATATTATAATGATATTTCTTATGTATGTTTTTCTACAAATTTAATGTTTTATATAATTTTGATATTTTTTCTTTTAAATTTCTCATGTGTTGTGAAATGTAATGAGGTGAGTTTGTAGTATGTATGTTTTTATCCCATTTATTATATATTTTCTCTTGTGTTTGTCATGTATTGTCTGTCATAACTCTGATAATAGTGTTTGTTGGAGATGCTAAGTGTCAGATCTTACAAGGATTGCTTTGACTGTGTGATTTTAGGACTAAAATACATTTTGCTGTTAGGATTATGTTTGTACAGCTGGCTCTTGTGGACTCAGGTGTCAACATACTTGCAAAAGTTTACACAGCTGTCAGGTGTTCAACCAGAGTAATTCTCCTCATTTTGCAAAGTCCAAAACCATGTTAAGTTGTCAGCCAATAGGTAAGATGAGGTGACAGACCTAGTTAGTTTGTTTTGACTGGGTGAGGGTATCTGGTTTAGCCTCTGTTTGTACAAGTGTGCATACAGGAAACTCTTGTCAATCAAACAGATGAGAGGACTCAGGCGTATATAGCTCTCTGAGCCAGAGAATAAATCATCTTGTTTTATTTTCCCTCTCCACTTTGTTTATTCCTGTTGGAGAAGGAGAAACTCTGTTTATTCTGTTTTCTCCAAGTGACCCATTTCCAAAAATGCCTAACTGACAACCAGGTTTAATCTCATAGAAGATTTTTAGTAAAACTGATCAGTCAGACTGAGACTCTGTAGAGGTTGGTCTCTCTCTCTCTCTCTCTCTCTCTCTCTCTCTCTCTCTCTCTAATCCCCTCTTCCTTCAGAAGAGAGTAAGATTTGTGGTCACTCTTCCAAACATATAAGTTTTTGGAAACTGTTAATAATATTTAGTGCTCCCTTGGTAGGATCTGACATAAGAAAAGAGTGTTAGCAGTGTAACAGGCCTTAGATAAAAGTGTGTATTGCTGCAGCAAAAGAGTTGTGTAAAAGTGTTCAGAAACTTGTATAAGGTAAAATGGTTTTTTACTTATTGTTTACCATGGTAAAAAGGTACAGGCTTTAAAGAGATTTTGCCTCGGTGAAATTATTGTTGATAAACCTTTTGTGCAATTTTGTATGTTCTTGTTTTTAATTTTTTTTTGTGTGTGCATTCTTGTGTTTACAATTTCATGGTTTTACCCAAACTTTTATGTTGGTGATTTAACATTTATTATTTAGCATTTTATATGTGTTGATACTTTAACACTGCATACGTGATTTGATTTTCATTTGTTAAGATTTCTTTTTCAAATCTGGAGTAAATCTTAATAGTTTGAATTTTGCTTAGTAATGTAATTTCTTGATAAGTTAAAGTTTTGTGAATTAATCTTGTTTAAGAATTAGCTAAATCTTATGTTGTTTTCAAGTAATGGTAAATTTTTTCAGATTGTGAATTTTGATTATAACTTTTGAAGTTAGAAATAAATTTTTGTATTTAAGGTTTTAAATGAACAGTGTTTCATTTTTAACCACAAGTGACTAGGGTCATTTGTGTATGCACAAGGGAAGTGATAAACGTGTGTTGTTCTCCTTCAGAATTTTTCTTGAAGTGAATTAAGACTAGGGAAACAATTATAGTTGCTGGATGGAGTGATGCCCTTTTTTATCTAGTATATCTCAATACCTCACACATAACTTGATAAACTTAATTTAATTTTCAAGTGATAAGCAACTTTCTAAGGGATCACTGTTACCTTTACAATGTTCAGTTGTAATTTTATTGTTATGAGGGTCCAGGTATCTGGCTGGAAGTGAGGTAAATTGTGGATTTTGTGAATAGTTGTGTAATAACCAGGTACTTAGTAAACTTCGTGACAATATATATTACATATATATATATATATATATATATATATATATATATATATATATATATATATATATATATATATATATATATAATACAATATATATATATATATATATATATATATATATAATTGATTCATGAAGTATGGAATGTGATGAATGTATAAATAATGACAAATGCCACAAAGCATTGAAACAACGGTGTGGTTGCTAGGCCTTTCGACAAACAATAGTGAGTAAAGGACCATGTTCGAAAGGCTTCTCCTTTGTTCACTTTCCTTTCGATATATATATATATATATATATATATATATATATATATATATATAATATGTGTCTGTGTATGTATATATACCTGTATCTGTAAATGCTAGTATAAATGCAGATCAGACTTACCAAGTCAGGAAATTATCAGGAATCCCCAAATTGTCCCACTCTAATGGCGTCCATCGTCCCAGGCTCCAGGTCCACCATGACGGCTCTCGGGACAAATCGCATACCTGCAAATATTTATTGGCATCATATGAGCTTTATTCCCAGATATTCACATCTATATATATATATATATATACATACATATATATATATATATATATATATATATATATATATATATACATATATATATACACATTTATATATATAGTTATAGTATATATACAGTATATATACATAATGTGTGTGTCTGTGTAATGTATTCAATTTGGTCATAATCTGTAATAAATACAATTTTGGTCAAACGTCTGGTAATTTCAAATATTGAGATTATGGGCCAATATCAAATGGCAGCATACTACTGAACTTGTTAAAACACCATTTTTACAGGAATTATTATCTGGTATGTATATGTATCATTTTGATTCCCCAAATTGTCCCATATATTCTTTAATTGATTTTTTGCATTAGTACAATCTCCATCCTCCCAGGCTCCAAAAATAATTAATATAAAGGATAGCACATCATCAGTGTGAAGCAGTGCTGAGGACATAGCTAGAAAGAAGCAATTTGTGTAATTTAAAAATTTTTTTTTTTTTTTTTCGTACTTGATGAGCAATCCTTTATTTTGACTGTGTGATTTTGCAATCATCCGTTTTATTCTTTTGTCATCATGATGTTTGTGGTGTAGAATTGTGAAAAAGTTTAGGAATAAAAAGAGAGGCAAAACGCAGTGATAACGCCCAAAAGCTGTTGTTGTTATCATTGATGATTCAGGATGTTTGCATGAACCATAAGCGGTATATGCCATAAAAACAATTGAGAAGAAAATAATGGCCTGCTTGATTAAGTTATATATATATAAAATATATATAATATGTGCTGTGTGTGTGTGTGATGTGATTTGTGTGTGTGTAATATATGAAGGGAGGGTCTTTACTGATATCTTTATATAGGCTACACATTTTATATATTTTATAGTTATATGTATGTTTTCTATCATGTATGTTAATACCCAGTCCTATATAATACTATATAATATACCAATACTCTGATAGATATCAATACTTAAGTAATTAATATAAAGAAGATAGCACATCATCAGTATAGCTATAATGATAAATGATCATCCTTTATAACAATAATATGTATGTTTTCTGTAATTTTTTATACATTCTCTCTTATATTTGTCGTGTGCTGTGTTGAAATATCAAATCTCAGATCTTAAAAGGGTTAGTTGACTGTGTGATAAGATACATTTCTCTGTGAGAGTCATGTTTGCACAGCTGGGTAGGCTAATGTCTATTCAGGTGTCAGGTGTACAACCAGGGTAACCCCCTTTGTTTCGAAGGGTCCTGCCAAACCACTTATGTTTTCAACTAAAAGGGAGATGAGATGACAGGTTTAGATAATATTTGTTGACCAGGGTGAGGGTAAGAGAAGGTTTGTTTGTGCAAGCGTTCAGACAGGAAATCCCCTGTCAATTATACAACTATGAGAGGACAGGCCAAAGGGCTTATCTGACTCGAGGAAACAGTCCTCCTTAGGAAGATTCCCTTGCTATTTTTTTTTTAATGATTTTTCCTCTTCCGGGAAGAATCCTGGGTTTTTTCCCAAAAATGCCTTACTGGCAACAATGGTTTCTTCTCATAGTAGAATTTTGGAGGCAGGCAGTCCACACAGAGACTCTGTTGAGATTGGTTGCTCTCTCTCTCTCTCTCTCTCTCTCTCTCTCTCTTCCTTCAGAAGAGAGTAAGATTTATAACAGATTTTTGTGGTCATACTATTAACGTATAATTTTTAAGATATGAGTTTTGGTGAAACTGTTAATCTTATAGACGCCATATATAAAGTGTTTTGGGCTGCAGCAAGGGATTTTATAAAAGTGATATAAGCTTGAATAAGGTAAAGTGGATTTTGTATTTTACCATAGTAAAATAAAAGTTCTAAGGAATTTTGCCTTAGTAAATTATTGTTGATAAATATTTTTGCATTTTTTGTGTTCTTGTTTTTGCATTTTTTGTGTGTTCTTGTATTGTGCATTTTCTTGTGTGTTCTTGTATTTACAATTTCATAGTTTTACCCAAAGTTTTGTGTTGGTGATTTAACATTTATTTGCTTAACATTTTACATATTTTTTATACTTTTAACATTGCATACTTGATTTGGTTTACATTTGTTAAGATTTCCTTTTCAAATCTTTAGTAATTCTTAATAGATTGCATTTTGCTTAGTTAACGTAATTTCTTCATAAATAAAAGTTTTGTGAATTAATCTTGTTTAAGAATTAATTAAACCTTGTGTTGTTTTCAAGTAATGGTAAATTTTTCAGATTGTGAATTCTAATTATAAATTTTGAAGTTAAAAAATAAAATTTTGTATTTAAAATTATTAAACACAGTGTTTCATTGGTTGACCACCAGTGAATAGGGTAATTTGTGTGTGCATAAGACAAAGTGATAAACATGTTTTGCTCTCCTTCAGTTTATTATTAAGACCAGGGAAACATTTATAGTTGTTTGATGGAGTGATGCCTTTTTTTTATCTAGTATATTTTAATACCTCACACATAACTTGATAAACTTAAGGGATCACAGTTACCTTTAGAGTGTTCAGTCATAATTTTCTTGTTATGAGGGTTCACGTATCTGGCTGAAGTGAGGTAAATTTTTGGATTTTGTGACTAGTTGTGTGATAACCAGGTACTTGATACACTTCGTGACAATATATATACATATATATACACATACATTTATATATTTGTGTATATATATATATATATATATATATATATATATATATATATATATATATAATATATTAATATGTATATATATAAATACACATTTACACATGTTTATGTATATACATTCATGTATATATATATATATATATATATATATATATATATATATATATATATATATATATATATATATATATATATATATATATATATGCATATGGTGTGTGTATAAATGAAAAAGTGAAACTGTAGCTGTCAATCAACATAGAACAAGGAGCTGAAGGAGACGTCATGACCTATTTATCCGTTTATTATAAAAGCTGACACTTCGAAAATAAAAAAGTGTAAAAACAAGTACTCGGACTGAAGAAATTTACCAAGTATATCATTAAGAATTGAGAGATAAAATGTCTAAAACAGATCGCTACCTTTCAGGAGGGGAACAAGGACTGAGTGACCCCAAACATAAAAGCTCAGACGGGGTAAACTCAAGACAGGTATAGTGTTGTAGAGGTAGTTTGATTGTTTAAGGTCGGAACAAGCTTCTTAATATACAATGGTTTAGCCGTTGCTAATTGATGAGGTGAGGTGCCTCTGAAGAGAATTTCAAAATGCTTAGACTGGATATCCACTTTACACTTTTAGGTATGCTCACGTGCATTAGAATTCAAGTTAAGTCAGCCTAACACCTGTTCTATAACTAACTTCCCAATGACAATCAATTCTCACTTCTAGTAAGCGGCGAGGAGGCCCCACATATTTCCCCACCGTGCTTTTGGGGCAAGTATAGGGGAGATAATGTGGAGCCATCTCGCAGCCTACTAGAAGTGACAATTGATTGTCGTTGGGAAGTTAGTTATAGAAGTGAATAATCAAGGAACGCGTAGCTGGAACTGCTTAGTCCCTCTTTCCCCAGAAACAAAGATGACGAAGCTATTGATTGATTTACAGTGTGACCTAGCGTTGTAACGACGTAGGTGCTCGACAGGGAGGGAACTGACGTGGATTAACCTTTCCGATGTTACGTCATCGAAGACTTTCAATTATTCGTCGAAAGTCGATAAGAAAGGAAGAAGAAGCAGAAGAAGAAGAAGTAGTTTCGTGATACTCTTGAATCTGGTTCTGATTTCGTCGATGAGTTCAGTTGAACCCGCTGGCCTGCTTTTATTATTTGGTTTATTTTTTTCAGGTTCCAAAGCGTTGGGCGTTTTCGGTTTTATTTTTCAGTTCCACTGGACGAGAATTTTGAGGTTTTTTTTTCTCAGAGTCCGACGGGATGGGTAGTTTGAGTTTTACCAGAAGCTGATGACGGGTGGCGAGTGAATAACTTTATTCGGGCTTCATTTTCATGCTGACCTGAGACGAATCTTAGCACGAGTTAAAAAAGCTTTCAAAGCTAATACAAGTAATTGTTTCCTGTACTGCAAAATAAACAAACTTGCTTATTGTTGATGAGTATAATATTCTTAGAAAAAATTCTCAGAATTGTAAGAATTTTGGAGAACGTAGTAGGATGAAAATACCGCGAACTACGTTTGTCCAAGAACATGAGGAATAATGGATTGGAGAACTGACAATCCAGCGTTGCTTGTTTGAAACAACCATCTTAATTATGGATCAGGTAGGTAGGATTACGTAGACATATCTCTTTTTTTTTAAGGAATAATAGTTGCATATAAAATAAACTAATCTTCACTGGAGCAGAGTTAGGTATTTTCAGCGTAAATGTAGATCACGGTGTGAATGCCAGCGGGAAAAAGTATGGAAATTGTCAGTCGTTGTTGCATTGTTTTGAGGCCTTTTATTCCCCACCAGTAATTATCACTTAACAAATATTCTTCTGGATCTAAAATTTAACCTAACCTCACCTACAAGCACCCTACCTAAGAAGAATGGAGGTGGGGTTTGGCCACCAATGAACCCTCACCCAACCCCAAACTCCCAGAACCCTACCTAAGGAGAGTGGGGGTTGACTTTAGCCACCAATGAACCCCGACCCAACCCCAAACTCCCAACCAATGTAACCTCACTTACGATGCAAGTTTAAGGAGGCAGTGAACCCGTGTTCCATAGGAATACCGATCGGTAATTCCCTTATGGGTCCGTACAGTATGGCAATAGACTTACGTTGAGACTTCAGTGAAGGAAGGTATTGTGACTTTCCTGTGTGAAGGCAAAGAAAGGTGTCTTCCATCCCCTTCTTAACAATATTTTTTTGTTTTCTTGAAAGAAAAAAGAGCCCAAGCTGCAGCCAGCTTTGACGATTTAGCACAAGTAGACAAAGGATCGCAGTGATGGACGTAAGCAAATGTCATATGAGCTCCTAAGGCCATACCAGATTTATTCGTTCTTCTTGTTCCTCCTTTCCAGGAATTTCGATTTTTTCTCGTAATCTCTGCGAGACTTGTTTCACTCATCCCCCTCCCATTCTTCGACCTTCTCTTCATTCTTTTCCTTCATCTTCCTCTTTTCGGCAAAAGAATGCGGGCTGATACTGGTTGTCTCCATAAATAATGTAAAAGCCCAGCACCAAGGGAAATGTCAGTTTGCGATCGCGCAGACCAGGTTGGCGTCCGAAGTCTCCTCTGGCCTGGTTCTGAATCGACGACATTTGGTTGAGAGAGAGAGAGAGAGAGAGACAGAGAAAGAGACTTGCCTTTTCAGAAGTATGTCAGATTTTTATTCAGTAATGTGCAATTGCCAACGGTAGAATTGTGGAGTAAAAGGGAAGCGATCTACCTTTATCATACTAGGATTTTATTTTCCTTTTATAATAGAATGCAAAATTACCTCTATTTTTAGGAGTATATTGTAGAAATTTATCGTATGACGATGTCTTGTAAACACAATAGGATAAATATGCAGATACATACAGAGTATGCCACTATGGATTTAACATTTGATGTGGAACGAAGAGCTGAGCTAACCATTGATTGCTTCAAGAAAACAGGTAATCTGTTTTGTCTGAGACGAATATTATCTTTGTGGCAGAACCATGAGAGCAATGGATTTTATTGACATAATCTATTATATATATATAATATATATATATATATATATATATATATATATATATATATATATATATATATATATATATATATATATATATATATATATATATATATATATATATATATATATATAATTTCCCAAGAATCCCAGCCATCAAATGCTTTATTTAAAGCTTGAAAATACAACAGTGCATTTTGGGCACTGCCTGACAAGGAAGGGCGAAAGGAATATAAGCCCCTCCCTTAATCTTTTAATCGCTTTATATCCCTTTCAACTCTCTCATCTTGAATATATGACTGTGGGAGACTTTGCTTTCAGAATCCTGAGACTGGATTAAGAGAGGACAGCCGGCAGGCACACTTGGGACTGAGTCATAGATGACAACCAACCCCAGTCTACCTGTGGGCATCCTCCTGACCCCTGACAAAAAGTCATATAAGGATCTCACCGAAGGAACAAGGGGCCCCACTGCTGGACGTGCAAGACACATCTCCTTGTAGTGGTCTATCTTGTAGGGGCCTCTAATCTTCTTACCAGTGAAGCCCCTGTTCCTTCCGCCGCCATTTTCCCTTGCTGAAGCCACCTCTTCTACAAGGTAAAGTGATCTGTTGCAAAAGTTCTTCCATGTCAGTCACACTGTTTTAATTCTCGAAATCTGCTTCCTATTTCCATTTCTAAGTGCCAGTATTCCCATATCAACCTTGCCTTGTTAGGTTAGTGTTACGTAAATGCCTGTTTAAATAATTAAATAAAATCGTGTGTTCAAGGCTTCTTGGCATCCTCTGTGCTCGCCTTGCCCTTTTGTGTATTTTACTGCGTCCTTACTGGCTTTTAATTCATGAACCTCTCTCTTTACAGAGGGTTGTTAGCAGTGGAACCTCTCTTGACTGTGCCTTGTGTCAGCATCGTCACATCGACGGACTTTCAAGGTTTCCCGTTATAATTAACCTCTCAGGCCTTGCATGCCTGATTAGTCCATTTCATCTTCTGATATTTCATTTCATGTAAATACACGTAATTTTAAACTTACCCTAACGTGTTTACTTACAAATACCTTGTGAGTAGAGCCCTCAGCCCAGATAAAATCCCCCTTTTCCCTTGTTTTTTACGATTTCCTGAATCAACAGCAGTCAGATTTTATACAAAAATAGAGGTAAGTAACGAAATCATTCATTTAGAGTCTACAACTGGCTCATGGTAAGCATTTCCCCAGGTTAAATTGTAAAAATATATATATAATATCTATATATTATACATATTCGTAGTACCAGTGGTTATGGATTCAAGTAAACCATGTTCCAAGGATGCGAAGCTTCTAGTGGTAGGTGAGCCCTCCCTCCTGAGGCCAATGGCATTCATATCGCAAGATCAGTCTGCTTACTGAAAACTGCTACTGCCTTGGTAATACGCAATATACCTGGACAGTGCTGCCTTAGGAAGTGCCAATGGTTTGAGTTACAGGTATTGAACCTCAAGTCAAAGGGGTGCTTAGTGAAGGGTTGTTGTCCCTTAAGAAAATAATACTGTCCCCTAATCTGTGTGCACTGCGATAGTCACCAATATTTTGTACTGATATAGCAATTATTCTGAGAAGGAATTAAATATTAATTCTTGGGTCTTTTAATATGCATTGCTTAGGTACAGATTAGATGAAATGTATGACAACTGCTTCATTTAAGGAGAGAAAGATGGATGGTTTGGCACTTAGTAAGAAAAGTGAAAGGCTAGTTTATGCAAGAATGTAAATTACTTTAACTTTTGGGATAGCTGAAACGTAAAAAGATATGGAAGGGGTGGTGCTTTTATGTCAGACTCTGGGGACAGGTGAAAGAGTACATGTTATTTCAAGGATTATATAAGCAAAATTTAATTTGGGAGGTAAAATAGCTGTAGGAGCGAGTGTATAAAGTCCAGGAATGGAAAAGATGAGAGAATGAGACACTTCTTGAGAGAGTCTACACATGATTCTGGCTGGTTTTGCAGAGCATGAAAGGATTGTTGCAATAGATGATGCGAATGCAAAGTTAGGTGGCAGAGAAAGGGTAAATGAAAGTAACCCGTACAAAATTCCTTGGAAAAAGGCTGGATTATTAGAAATGCATAGTTTCCAAAGAAAAATATAAGTATACTTGAGAAAGAGGAATGGCTGGAGGTATATCTGATAATTATTTGGTTGAGGCTACAGTCAAGATAAATTTGAGGTGATGATCTGGGGGAAATGAGGGTGTAAATGCGTGAGAACAGCATATAATGAGAAAATGTATGAATTATGAGGTGAAATAAGTAAAAGAGGAGGGTTTAAAATGCCAAAGTGGGGTCACACATACAACAGGGAGTATTTAGGACTATAGGAGGGTATGAAGAGGAAATGAAAACAGTGTGTCAGGATGAGGAAAGAAAAGGTTTATACAGGCAAAAAATGAGATTAGATCACTTGAGGTACAGTTGCATGACAGATGAGAAGATCTTGTCATACGGCAATAAGGTTAGGGTTATCAAGAGCAAAGTAAGAGAGAAAAGATGGCAAATAATAAAAATGGAGGGGAGAAAGTAAACAAACTTTTAAGAAGATTAAGTTGTTCTACAGGAAATTAAATGTTATGAGTAAGGTTATAAACAAATGTATATTAGAATAAAAGATAGAAATGCAGAGATGATATCTTCAGAATTGAATTCAGTCCTGAGCCGATGGAGTGAGTATTTTGAAGATGAGTTGAGTATGGAGGATAAGAGAGAGGAAGAGCTGAATGGCACAAAAGTTCAGAGAATAGTTAAGGACATAAGATTGGTAAGAGACCTCTGTTGGTTATGGAAGCCAAGGTGAGAATGTATGGAGGGAGTGTTGAGCCAACTCTCCTTTATAGAATTTAAGTGTGGTTATTAAATGTAAATGAAAAAACTGAAGTTGCTGAGATGAAGTATTAGAGTAGTATAAGTGAGTTAGAATAATTGATAAGTCAAGAAATGTGGAGATACGTGGAAGCAGTCATAAGATAAGCATAGGTGAAAGGATGTATCAGTGTTTTGAGATCATACGGTCATGTGGAAAGAATGGGTGATAATAGATTAATGAAAACCATGTATAACTCAAAAGTGTAAGGGGAAAGGAGGAGAGGAATACCCAGAGATATTGGAAAGAAAGGATCTTAATATTCATGAAGTGCAAGAATGCATGGAAGATTAAGGGTGAATGGTTTACCATGTGTTGTGAGTTTCAATGCATTTTTGATGAGCTTCTTGTGTATGTGTATGAAGTAGCTAATATCGTGGAAGCTTGACAGCAGAGGGAGTTCACCCAAGATTCGCCAGGAAAAGTATGGATGTTGCAATGACCATTGTGCTTTTGGTTCTGGGAATCCTATCCTTCGAAGGTGTAACCATACTGGGTCTCTGGAACTCTTATGGTGCGAGTTTGCTCATCCAGATGTCCCCTCTCCTTAGCTACGACTCGATGCGATCTGCTTACTACCAGATACATAATGCTGATTTCAGTAGAGGCTAATTATTATTATTATTTTTTTTTGGAAAGCGAGCACTAATCGTCTTACCCTACCCTTCCCCGGCCTATGTCTATGAACACGAGGGTATTTTTCACATAGGACTTTCATCCTTTTATGTACTTGAAAGTGAATATGCCCGTGACTGATAGCTTGCTTTTCGGAGAGGCCATCCATATATAGAGGAAATGGATAATTGGTGTAGCATATGTATATACTGTATACAGTCCTTGTATCATATTTTTACCGCAATGAACCTTACACACGTGATCTTACTATAAAAATGACTGAATTATTCAGGAAGACATTCCTGAGTTTATTTTTCAGTTTTACGTACATACCGAAGGGTAGTAGCCTTCGTTCTTTACAGTACAGTTTATGTATAAATGATATTCCAGTCGCTCTTAAGGTCGATACACTGTTGTATTGGTGAAGAATTTCTTGCAACAAGGTTTTTAATATAACTGTTTATCAGAGGATTTGCGAAGAAATCTTGCTTTCACATTTTTACCGTTCAAGCATTAGTATTAAAAAATCGGTCAATAAGCGTCTTTTATATCTGATTTTTAATAGTTGCTTGCAAAAAAAGCACTGATGAATTATACTTCGAAAACAATTCCTACCAGGTTTCATAAATTTCAAAGTTTTGATGGCTTAGTTGAAATGTTTCAAAGGTAATTTTGAAGCGAAATTGAATAATGAAATATTCCTTTACGTTTTGGACTTTGGCGTGAGACTACCAGCACTTTCGAAGATAAAACTTGAGAATTGACAATATGGTAAAAAAAAAAAAAACTCTAGTGCCACTTGCGATATTATAGGACCTCTACCTGCTCTAAAAATATACACGGGTTGCTTTAAATTTTCAATTATACCACCTCAAAATTAGTTCCACGTGCACTTGGGTCAGGAGATTACCATCTATCCAAGTGGTTAATTGTTATAAAAAGTTTCAAGGTAAAAATGAGCTATTCTGTTGAACCCTGGCTGAATGTCCGTAGAATGATGAGAACGTTTTTAAGAAATTTTAGATATTGTTTTTGTTATCTGATCAGAAACGCGTTTAATTTACATAACTAGAGCGAAGTACATTCACACTATATATATATATATATATATATATATATATATATATATAATATATATAGTTTCTAGTATATATATACTGTATTTATTGTGTATATAACTAATTTGCCTCTACGCAATCAATTTTTATCACAAAGACTCCTCAGATAACAATAAATTACAATTGCAATAGGCACCGGCCGTGGTAAAAATGTTTGGTTTCTTTATTGTAATCCATTGTGACAAGCAATCCAGTGTCCGAATCTCACTCATTTCTTTAGCAGAAGAGTTTGTAAGGAAAACGGAACACGGAAATATAACATTTCCAAACATACTTTATACACATTATTGCTGTCTGGTCAGAATGATGATTAAAACAGCTATTACGACCAAGACCGAGACACTAAGAGTGGACACTGTTAATCAATAATAAAAAAATCCAAGTGGATCTTGTTTGTCCTCCCCCACGTAACAGTAGGGGAGACATGATACAGCCAACCACCCCCTACAAAGCAGTTTGTCAGCCCCGGGTGGGGGCGGTGTAGGCAGGGGAACGTGAGGGTAGGGGAAGACATACACCCTCCTCCTGCAAACGTGTTTGTCCACCCCGGGTGGGGCGGGGTAGGTAGGGGATCAGGAGGGTAGGGGAGACAGCAGCGCCTGGTTGCAGCACGCGTATTAAAATAATTCCGCTGCCCCACTCTAGGTCAGTTAATCTCGTAAGGACTTTTCTTATTTCGAGCAGTTCGTAAGCGTGCCGTCGAAGAGCCTTTGGAGAACACGAACCCCCGCCAAGTCTGAGAAGTGTACGCCACCCCCAAAACCCCCACCTCCCCTCCCCCCAACTCAAAATTAGTCATTTTCTAGATGCTGTTCTCTTTCAAAACCTAATCCTAGGGTCACATTTTCGGAAAAGTTGAGACGTAACGTTTTGCATATCTTGCTAACTCGCAGACATAACAGTCCGTACTAAGAGCATTACCGCCTTGTCGCTGGTCATAAATTGTAATTTTTGAGTGTTGATAATGGCATCTCTTTGTTTGTGTCGTGACTTCGCCCTGTTTTGTGTTTAGAACTGCGAGGAATGTATTGGTGAATAAGCGGCTAATTCCTGGTACCCGATTGATGTTTCGCGTCATCCGGTGTCCTTGAGACGTTCTTGATTTTTTTTCTTTCCTTTGTGCTCGCTCTTTCTCTACACCACCTCCATCATTCTTTTCTGCTCGTCTCTTGCTCTCTCTTACAAACACCCACATGCTCTCTCTCTCTCTCTCTCTCTCTCTCTCTCTCTCTCTCTCTCTCTCTCTCTCTCTCTCTTTGCGTGTGTAGTTATACCATTCATGAACGTTCCATTCTCGATTTACAAAGGGCATTAGAGGGTTGTATTATAATGGATTCCAGTGTTATGATCTCTCTCTCTCTCTCTCTCTCTCTCTCTCTCTCTCTCTCTCAATGTTTTGATTCCATCCAAATTTATGGAGAATCAAACTCAAAACCTGGTTTTCAAGTCTCCACATTTACCTTGTAGCAAATATTTCTCATAATCACCATTGCCTCCAGCGCCGCATGAAGCGGAGGGGGGGCCTTTGGAAAATTCCTCCAATCGTGTCTTTCATGTGCTTTATCTTCCACAAATCTCCACTCATTTCAACCCTCCCTTTTCATAGAAGGGAAGCTTCGTATCTAAAATGGTTCGTATCCAGAAAAGTTTTGGGTCTTCCAACTCTAGAACTGGATATTCCACAGCGTATAACAAGTCCAAGCCATCTTCATTTTCCCTTTCGTCATTATCTCATCCGCATGTGGAACTCCCCTCATTTCCATTATGGTATCATTTCAAAACTTCTTTAGAAATATTTTCATTGTCATGTCTGCCTAGCAACACAGATCTTACTTTATAGCAACACAGATCTTACTTTATAGCAATACAGATCTTACTTGACTCATGTATGATCTTTCACTAAATTCTATATCACTGCTCTTAAATTTTAAATACAGATCTTCAGTTAACTCTTTCTTTCACCTAATGCTATCACTGTTCTCTTTAAAAAACTGAAGCTGCCGTTTGTTTTACGTAGATTTAAACTGAGCACCGTTTCTCTAGATGTGTGATGTATTCTGTTTACCAAGCATTGTAAATCTTGCTGTTTTGCTAACTGAATCAGCAGTGTCTGCATATTGTAAGTCTGCCATGTTCCTATCGTTAATCCACTTCTCTACTATTTTCCACCAGCTTTTTCTTTATATATTCTATGAGAAGGCCAAACAGCAAGGGTGAAATAACATTCTCTTGTAGCACCACCTTACTTATGTAAAAATCTCTTTAAACGACTCATCAACATTAAATCTGCAATTGCTTCGTCTATATGGTTAATTTTAAAGACCGTCCTTAATTTAGGCCTTCTGATGGCAAAAGCTATCATAAGAAAATTTTTAAATTCCATGCTAAGCACTATATGTCATGACTCCAGCATCTGATGTGAGCAACGCCTACAGTGTGCCCTGCTCTGTTAAAAGTCCCCTGCAGCATCCCTTTGACTCCAGCTGCAAGGTTTCCGTTCTTTTACCTTTCATTCTTTTTATTTGTTTTTTTTTTTTTTACCTATAGCTGTCCTTTGCCGTCATCTTCACCAGTTATTTACTTATTACCATTTTTATTATTACTCATTTACGTGAAAATAGAGGAAGCCGGGGGGAAAAAAGTATACCTTAGCTTAACCTGACCACTGAGCTGATTAACAGCTCTCCTAGGGCTGGCTCGAAGGATTAGATTTATTTTACGTGGTTAAGACGCAACTGGTTACCTAGCAACGGGACCTACAGCTTATTGTGGAATCCGAACCACATTATGATGAAAAATGAATTTCTATTACCAGAAATAAATTCCTCTAATTCTTCATTGGCCGGCCGGAGAGTCGAACGCTGGGCCAACAGCGTGCTATAAAGCCGAGAGCTCTACCCACCCTTCCAATGAAGAACTAAGGAAATAACCAAATCTGTAGGGCAGCCATGCAAAAGCAGAAATGTAACATAAATGGCTCAGTCTGCTACAACATTTTGTTGTTTTCGTAGATCCGGAGAGTTCTAAACGACCAGCTTTTTTGACGCAATATTTTGTTGTCAATAATTCATCAACCAAACGCAACCTCTTACTCGGTTGATGTCCACCGACGCTTTGTTGTGAAAACGCCACTTCCAACACCTGCAACCTTCATTTCCCACACCCACACCACTATCCTGGTTTCATCAGCCAATCAACTATCCCCCCGGCCATTTTCGCACCACCTGCTTATTCCCACACCTAAGATTAACATAAGTGGCCCCTTCCCCGCTATGATCCCTTCTTAATGTCCAAGGAGGTTGATTTCTGTGAGTTTGTTCTGTCTCTCTGTCTGTCTGTCTGTTAGGAAGAACAAAATTAATGATAGATTAGACATGAGCGTGGATCAGGATAAAGACTATTGTTCGGCAGGAAGTAAGAATCTTTTTGTCTGCGTCTATTTCTTTGAGAAATTGGTCAGTTCACAACATCAGTTGCTTTAATTTTAAAACTCTGCTAGTATTTTGGTACGTACGAGTACACTCGCACATGCAAACATTTCATCATACGACATATCTCACCAAGAAAGCAGGCGATCTGCTAGGCAAGCTGCGCAATATCATTCTAAAAGTATGCATCATTTTGCTTTAAAATGTTTTCTTCAGTATTGCCCTCAAATCAGAAACGCCCAGCAGTGAATGACAGCAGTTTTGCTGTTGTTAATTATTTCTCGTTTAAAAAAATAGTTTTAATAATAAATAAAGGAGGAATTGCAGAATTTCCCGCTATTTCACGATTCAGGCAGAATTTATGGAATTGGCATGGTAATAACAATAAAAACAAGTAAAAAATGCGCCGAAATTTCTTCGGCGCAATCGAGTGTTCTGTACAGCGTATAATGCTGTATGAAACTTTCAGCCACGGCCAGTTGGTGGCCTTTGTTGTTGGTACCCATAGCTGTGCCAGAAGGATGATTATGGTTAACTTTAAGCTTCAATAAAATTTTAGAAACTACTGAGGCTAGGGGGCTGCAATTTTGTATGTTTGACGATTGGAGGCTGGATGACCAACATACCAATTTGCAGCCCTCTAACCTCAGTAGTTTTTAAGATCTGAGGGCGGAGAGAAAAAGTGCGGACGGACAGACAAAGCCGTCACAATAGTTTTCTTTTACAGAAAACTAAAAGAACAACGACAACTCTTGTCAGAAATACATTACTGCAATTTGCAGTGCGTTGCTCTGTCAATAGACGGCGCATTATAAGCCACCCACAATTTGCTGACGTGATTCAAGGTACTTCCGCCATGACTGTTATGTAAGTTTTGGGTCGATATATTAATATTTTCAAATAGACATCAATAGTGAGGGGGGATTTATAGTTAGCAAACATATCAAGTACGTTTGCTGTTCTTGTGATCTGTGGGATAATTTAGTTTTTCCATGCTTTATTGTTAATATTTTCATTATTACCATTTGTTTACTCATATTTCCATAATTATCATGATTGCTACGAACTGCAGTAATACTGTCATCACCGATGCTGCCATTACCCGACGAAAGCAAGGCGAATAATTTAATTTGGCAACCTTCTCGAGATTTCTGACTTTTTATTGCCAGAAGGAATCGCGTCACCCATTAAAAGAGGAAAGGATTTGGATGACTTGAATGCTGCACAGCTGCTTGCATCAAATTTGTGGTATCATTTTCATGCTGATGAATTATAATGGTCATTCTCTAGTAATTAAGTTGACCAAGTTGACTTTGAAATGCCAAAGGCAGGGTCTTGAAATTGAAGCCAGTGGATTATATATAGGGCTAACTAATGGGAACCGGTGGTCAGACACCCAATTACTGATTTTAGAGCCCAGGAAGTGACAGAAGGTTAGTAGTCGAGTCCAGACTTCATTCGTAATGTCAGTTTACGGCTCTTGTTCTTATTGCTGTTATTTGTCTCCGTTATCATTACTGTTGTTTGTTTTCATATGATTGTTTTTAACACTGAATGAAGATTATCAATATAACCGCACTTTCTCAGCTTTGGTCTCCATCCCGTCATTCCTGATCCTCCTCCATCTGTTTAGAACTGAGAATTTCCCAGGTGACTCAACTGAGCACCTGCCCGGGCATTGTCAGGTGACAACCTGGAATCGATTCCCATTTGCTTGATCTGTGGCTGCCGCATTTCTGACCTTTGGAGGCACTAGCCGTTTGGAATTCCTTGGTGTTGCTTCTCATATCTGAATTTTTTAGTGGTGCTTCTTTCAGTTGATTTTTGTGTGTGGCGCTCTTTTTATCTGAATTTTTTATTGGTATTTATTCTGTCAGAATATATTCAGTAGTGCTTCTCGTATTTGAAGTTTATAGCGGTTCTTATCTTTCCTAAGTGATTTCTTGTTAGTGGTGCTTCTCGTGATGATGCTAGTATTGCATTTTTAGTGGTGCTTCTCTTTTATTTTTTTACACATCTCGTACTGTAAATTTTTGCGGTGGTGGTTCTCGTATTTTTTTAGTGTTGTTCCTGATGTTGAGTATCATCTGTTTTACATATACAGATAAGTAAAATCAGAATAAAAAGTAAATATTTGATAAATAGCACTGCTGAAAATTTGTATATTCCTCATGGCAAGCGGCTATGTCAGGGATTATTAATAACAATTAGGAAATTTTGTTAATACTGGATCGTTTTAATTGTTAATATTATTAATAATAGCATGGAAATAACAATAGGTTACAGTTGTTAAGATTTCTTAATAATTATAATAGAAGTAACTGACGTAACGGAGCGTCCACCGGTTATGAAAGGTTTTGAACAGCTGTCCGATAGTGCCTGCAAATCATCTACTCATCAGAATAATGTCGGATTATTTTTGTAAAGAAGGAAGAGTCTAATAATTAAGAAGTTCATCAGATTTTAATAGATATTGTGCTTTTTTATATTAATCTCAGATACAGTTAGAGAAGCTATCTAAGTGAAACAGAAGTCCTCCCGAAGCTTTAAACATATGTAAAAGTTTGTTGAAATTATTTGAGCAGAGCTGTCACTGCAATCATGTTCATACCGACAGAGGAAAAAGGAACAGACTGAAACCCTTCAACTTTCAGCTGACGAATAGATAGACAATAGAAATGAAAGGTAAATTAGTCCCATTAAAATAGAAATGTTCAGGTAAATGGACAGACGGAAGAAAGTAAGGTCAATTAAGGAAAATGCCAAAAATTAAAAAAATGGATGTTGATTACATAAAACCCGAGATTACGAATATGAGAAACTAACTGTTGACGAAAAACTAAAGATTAATAAAATTACTCAGGCGAAAGAGGTGCTAAGCCATAAATGAGGTCAATTAGTGAAAATGTCCAAAATAAAAAAATGAGTTGACTTACAAGAAAACCCGAGGTTACGAATATAAGAAAATTAGAACTGACGAGCAGATAAAAATGTAGATCAAATCACGCAGACCATGAAAGCGCTAAACCATAAAAAGCCTGAGAAGAAGGAGAAAAGGAAAGCGTACCTGTTGCTTCGTTGTAATAGACACTAATTCTCTCCAGCTGGATCTCGTGCGTGCCTTGGTACAGCCCTTGTTTGTTTAGGCCGTGTTCGTCGCTTATCACTTCCCAGAACTGTTGAGGGGAAAATAAGATTCTGTTTAGTACACAGAGCATGTGCCATTTCTACATACACATATATATGTATATATATATTATATATATATATATATATATATATTATATATATATATATATATATATATTATATATATCTATATATATAAATATACATATATATATACTATATATATATATATCTAATATATAGATATATATAATATATATATATATGAATTATTTTTATATAAAGCTAGTTTTTTAACGTAGGCGGCAAATGTTTCCATTTTTCAACAAGAGCATTCAGAGATTGAAAACCTCTGCCAAGGTTAGCAAGGCGCCCCTAAAACATCCCTTTGCCTCCAAGATACCTTCCTGGCTGACCAAAATCTTTCATCTCTGGTCCTGACTGAACTTGAGCAAGAAAAAAATGGGGGGGGAGGGAAAACATGTTTCAACTCTGAAGGGAGGGACAGGTTCTCAACGGATAGGAGATAGTAAGAGTCAAGGAAAACGAAAGAAAGAGGAGAACTCCAAAGCATCTCTGTAGGAAGAAAGAATCAGTCGCTGGATAATAAAGAGATAGATAGATATCAATAGAAGTTGGGAAGATGAGCGGAGAGAATCAGCCCTTCAGAACTGAATGCAGTATATCAGCTACGTGCAGTGCATTGAGTATTGACGTCAATAATGACGTTTATGTGACTCATTTCCTCATACGGGCGACGTCATCGCTTTGAAATCTGACCATTCGATAAAGTGCTCTCGA